>NW_028274808.1:177950368-178102797 GCF_037043125.1 Eumetopias jubatus
AAAGAAGATAACAATATTCTGGTACTATCTCCATCTTTTAAAGCTCATAACAATGAAACCTAGTGTTTTTAAGTGACATTAACATTCATTGGAAAAAAAAACAACAAATGTATTTTAAGATGAAAAAATTTAAAACCTCTGGGCGCCTGGGTGGCTCAGTTGGTTAAGCGACTGCCTTCGGCTCAGGTCATGATCCTGGAGTCCCGGGATCGAGTCCCGCATCGGGCTCCCTGCTCAGCAGGGAGTCTGCTTCTCCCTCTGACCCTCTTCCCTCTCGTGCTCTCTATCTCTTTCTCTCTCTCTCAAATAAATAAAATCTTTAAAAAAAAATTTTAAACCTCCATTTTAGTCCCATTTGACCATCTACAACTGGGCATGCCAAGAATGTGCCTGATAAAGACTAACTATATCTCCCATAAATATTCATTGCATAAAAGACTTGGTGGTATTATTATAACAGTGATTAAGTGGTAGAGCAAGGATTTAAGTATCTGCACTCACAGAGGACATTTCCTTGGTAAATATAATCTATGACAGTGAAATAAATAATCCAGGGAGTAATAAGTAGTGATTTTCTAAGCTCTCATATATTTTGTATATGAAGAATTTTTCAGTGGCTAAGATATGTACCACACATTTCTAAGTTCTCATGTAAAAATGATTTGGTCAATCTAAAATAATGTATAATTTATAGGAAATATTTTAAAAACAATTTTGATTCTTAATCGATTTTGGATTACCCCTACATTTAGTGGTTAATTATCATTTATGTGGTAAACCTGAGCTTTTACTCAGGAATCTAAGAGTGAAAAAGTGAGGGATGAACGACTAGTAAGAAAAACATTCAAAAGCTGACTGCTTCTCTTAGGAACTCTTCCCAGTGACCTTACATCATGGGAATTTGGCCTTTCTTGTACTGCTGAGGTGGCCTGGCTCTGCCAGTTGTTCTACTCAGATGCCATGTTTCCAAAAAATACTCTCTAAAACTACTTTTATTAGCGCTCCATCTAAAGTAACTTCAGAAAATGTGAATAGAAATTCACCAGAGGAAGAATGCAAATGCTCTGAACCTAGATGCAATAAGACTTTGAATTCAGTATTTCTTTGAGATCTTTACAAACATTAGTGTCTGTAATTAATCCTCCCAATTTCTCCTTAAGTCGTATTTTGTTATCCTTGATTTAGAAGCATAATGCTAAAATATCAAGGAAATGCATAGCCTGCATTGTCAGACAAACCGTTTCTAAGCACTACTTTTGGCATGTTATTCTGCTCCTCAAGAGCCTTCCTATTTTCTCTCACATCATTTCTAAATCCTTCTATTTCTGCCTCCATAATCTAGCCTCTAACTACCTAACCTATAGGTTCTAGTATTACTCAGCACCTATCTCTCAATCTAAGAAGTCAGATCTCTTGATTGCTACCTGGACACAATAATAACATTTTTTCCCTTTGTAACAGCTTTTATTATAAGTGCAATCTTTATCATACATTTACACTCTGGTGTCAACATCCTCCCATCTATCCCTTAGGCTGTTATATAACGAATTTCCTATAGAAGAGATTTTGATCACAACAATCCCCTCTTGAAATCTTTCGTGTTTTGCTTAAGTATGCTTGGTAAGTGGGAAGGTGTATTTTTCAACTCATCTTAGTATATTGACTATTGAGTATATGATCAGTAATTTTCTTGGTGTTTCACAAATGCTTTGTTTTATTCTCACAATAATCCTATGAAGTGCATATCATTGTTGTTGTTTTCCAAAAGATGACAAGTTTGCTTTGTGTCTGATGTGGGAATCAGATGGTGTTTTTGACAACACAGAAGGTCAGGTACTGCACTTTTAATTCACTGAATAGATGGTCATGACACTTTCAAATGAGTAGTAGGTCTTCCTCACCCTGAGAGAGTCCTTAATGTGTTTATATGACTAACTAAAAATATTGTTATACTTTTGGTTCAGTTACTTAAACTCCATCCTTTAGGAATATACACAGATAATTTGACCAATTATATTGAAAACAGCTATCAATAAAGCCCAAAATACCAAACTTTCTTCATGATAGATATATTAGTTTCCTAAGACTCCCCTGATAAATTACCACAGACTGGGTGGCTTATGCAACAGAACTATATCTCTCAGAATTCTGGGGGCTAGAGTTACAGATTAATGTGTTTGTAGAGTTAGTTTCTTCTGAGGCCTCTCTTCTTGGCGTATAGATGGCTCTCTCTTCTTGTGTCTTTACATGGTCTGTATATATCTGTACATGTCTGTGTCCTAATCTCCTCTCTTATAAGGACACCATTTAGATTGGATTAGCGCTTGCCCTAATGAGCTCATTTTAATTTAATTACCATTTAATGACTCTATCTCTAAATATTGTCACATTCTGAGGTACTGGGTGTTAGGACTTCAACATAGGAATTTGAGGTGACTCAATTTTGTCCATACCAACAAACAATGTAGTAGCTAAATATAGATTAACTATATTCCAAGGAGTAAATTATACAATTCCAAGGAGAGAACTTGGTTAAATGTTCCCCTCAAAGAAGTTTCTAATATAGCCATTGTATGAAGAGGAGATATGCCAGCAAAGATAAATTCAGAGAGAAAACTGACATAGGAAGAGTTAAATTTGTGCCAGAATATATTTTTTTCAGTTTTCTACAGAAACACAGTCCCATCTGGCAGAAGACCAAACAAGAGGGAGAAAACTTAGGATGTTATTTTGCTTTTGTTCATTTATCCATCTGTCTACATGAACCCTATGACATTGTTTTCCAAATGGAAGCCTACTAATGCCAGAAACATGGTACTTGGCCTGAAATTATCAATGCTTAGCCAGTTTCAGTTTAAGAGAATATAATAGTACTGAAAAATTTCATTTCTTAAATATGGCTAAACTTGCCAAAAACTAAAATCTTCAGTAACATTACTCTGTATATCCTTTTTAGCCTTTGAGTCTGTATTCTATTGTGCTTCATATAAATACTGATAAATTCTTTGTTCTTTGTTCATTCATATATTTCCAGTGTTATTCAAGATATTATAAAATATGGCTTTTCATATAACTTTACTACAGAAAAATATACTATTTTCAGCCATGTCCTACTTATTGTTATAACTTCTTTCAAATGAACTAATTTAAAAAGTAATAAATGTAACTCACTTAACAAAAATTGAGCATTTTGCTTGACTTTTTTGAGTAATATATTAATTAAAATGTTATACTCTTACTATATTTATTGTATTATTTTTATGGGCAATTGATATTTTTATTTGGCTTTCTTTGTATCTTTTCAAATATTTTAAAGCATAATGTTTACCAGTAATACAGTTGCATGCTTTGTTGAAGTAACAATGTCTAGTCATAAATTATTATCAGTCTATTTATCTATCATCTACCATTTATTATCTATCCACAGATATGCATTTTTCTAAAAATAAATATAATATGTATTTTCCATTTTTGTTATTTAATTATATATCTATATTTTTCCTTCCTCATATACCTAAGGACCTTTTTAAAAATATCTACATTATGTAACAACTTTATGAAGTACAAGTTATGCCACATCCATAAAGTAGACAAAAAAACTATTGCTTATACCCACCCATATGAATATACTTTTATATAGTTGAAATCATCCTCGGTGTATCCTTTTTTTCCCCCCTAATTAGTATTGTTCCCATGTCCTAATAAACAATTGGGCAGAAGACTACTGACATAACATGACCAGAACCTAATATGTATCATTTTCCTCTGTCAATCTCAACTTTATAAACAGATTAAAATCCCCCAATTCTCTAAAACCATAATGAAATATTTGAGCCTTGAACAATGCAGGGGTTAGGAGTGCCCACCACCTGTGCAGTTGAAAATCTGCATATAACTTTGGACTCCACAAAATGTAACTACTAATACCCTACTGTAGACTAGACACCTTACCAATAACAACGAGCCAGTTAACACACATTTGTATGTTATTTGTATTATATACCATATTTTTATAACAAAATAAGCTAGAGAAAAGAACTGTTATTAAGAAAACTATAAGAAAGAGAAAATACATTTACAGTAATGTACTGTATTCACTGAAAAAAATAACTGTATAAGTAGACATGCACAATTCAAACCTCTGCTGTTCAAGGGACAGTAGTACCAATAAAATTGTGCATAACTTCCTGATAAAGTTGAAAGCTTCATATATATTGGTAATATGATTTTATTAAGATTATGGTGTATTTTTACCATAAGTATTATGTCCTTTTGTCATTTAGAATTAAATTTTCTTTTTAAATTGTTTTTCATTTAGGGGTACCTGGGTGGCTCAGTTGGTTAAGTATCTGACCTTTGGTTTTGGCTCAGGTCATTATCTCAGGGTCCTGGAATTGAGCTCTGTGTTAGCCTCCAAGCTCAGTGGGGAGTCTGCTTGAGGATTTCTCTCCCTCTCCCTTCCCCCACTCATGCTTGCTCATGCTCTCTCTCTTTCTCTCTCTCAAATAAATAAATCTTTAAAAATTATCATTTAGGTAGCTTAGATTTAAAATTTTAAGAAATATTTGTAAAGATATTCTATGCAAATGGAAATAAAAGGAAAGCTGGGATAGCAATACTAATATCAGACAAAATAGACTTTAAAACAGACTGTGATTAGAGACAAAGAAGACCATTACATAATGACACAGGGATCAATCCAAGAAAATATAACACTTGTAAATATTTATGCACTGAAATAAGAGCACCTAAATATATGAAGCAAATACTAACAGAATGAAAAGGAGAAATTTACAGTAATGCAAAAATGCGAATCATAGTAGAAATGCAAAAATCTTAGGGGACTTTAACACTCCACTAACATCAATGGATAGATCATTCAGAATGAAAATCAATAAGGAAACATTGGCTATGAACAACACATCAGACCAGATGAACTTAAGAGTTACATACAGAACATTCCATCCAAAATCAGAAGAATACACATTATTCTCAAGTGCACATGGAACATTCTTCAGAATAGATCATATGTTAGACAACAAACCAAGTCTTAATAAATTTAAAAAGACTGGTATCATATCAAGCATCTTTTATATCCACAAAGGTATAAAACCAGAAATCAACTACAAGAAAACTGGAAAAAACACAAACACGTGAAGACTAAATAACATAATACTAAACAATGAGTTAGGCAACAAAGATATCAAAAAGAAAAGAAAAATACCTCAAGACAAATGAAAATGGAAACATAACACTATAAAATCTTTGGGACAAAGCAAAAGCAGTTCCAAGAAGGAAATTTATGACAATACTGGCCTACCTCAAGAAACAAAAAAATCACAAATAAACATCTAACTTTACACCTAAAGAAATTAGGAAAAGAACAAAAAAAGCCCAAAACAAGGATGGTTCATATCTATAAATCAATCAACATGATATACCACATTAAAAAATGAAGGATATATTCCATATGATCATCTTAATAAGATGCAGAAAAAATTTGACAAAATTCAACATCTGTTCATGACAAAAATTCTCAACAGAGTATAGAAGGAAAATATCTCAACATAATAAAGACCATGTATGATAAACCCACAGCTAACATCATAATCAGTGGCAAAAAGTTGAAAGCTTCTCCTTTAAGATCATGAACAAGACAACATAGAGTTGGGCATCCTAGATGCAGAAATTAAGCAGGAAAAAGAAATAAAAAGCATCCGAATTCAATAGGAAGAAGTAAAATTGTCATTATTTGCAGATGACATGTTACTGTATTTAAAACCCTCTAAAGCCTCCATCCCAAAAGTATTAGAAAAAATGAAATCAGTAAAATCCAGGATACAAAATCAGTATGCTGAAATCTCTTGTTTCTATACACTAATAACAAACTATCAGAAAGAAAAATTAAGACAATTCCACTTATGATTGTATCAAAAACAATAAGATTCATAGAAATACATTTAAATGAGGTGAAAGGTCAATACTCCAAAAGCTTTAAGACATTGATGAAAAAAATTGAAGACCACACAAGTAAGTCCATGTGCTCATGGACTAGAGGAATTAAGAATGTTAAAATGTCCACAGTACCCAAAGAAATCTACAGATTCAATGTAACCCCATCAAAACACTAATGGCATTTTTCACTGAACTAGAAAGAATAATACTAAAAGTTGTGTGGACCCACAAGAGACCCCAAATAGCTAAAGCCATCTTAGGAAAAAAACACAAAACTGGAGGTATCATGTTCCTAGACTTTAAATATACTACAAAACTATAGTCATCAAAACAATATGGTATTGACACAAAAACAGACACATAGGTCAATGGAACAGGAGATAAAAGCACCCTTCTATGGTCAATTAATCTACAACAAAAGAGGCAAGAATATACAATGGGGAAAAATAGTCTTTTCATTAAATGGTTCTGGGAACACTGGATAGCTATGTGCAAAAGAATGAAACTGAATCACTTTTTTTTACACCATATACAAAAATAAACTCAAAATGAACTAAAGACCTAAATCTGAGACCTGAAGCCATAAAACTCCTAGAATAAAATATAGGCTGTCATTTCTTGGACATTGGCCATTGCAACATTTTTCTAGATATGCCTCCTTAGGTCAGAGCAACAAAAAGAAACAAAGGACACCACATCAAAGTAAAAAGCTTTTGCATAGCAAAGGAAACTATCAACAAAATCAAAAGGCAACCTACTGAACGGGAGGAGATATTTGGAAATGCTGTATTCCATAAGGGGTTAAAATCCAAAATATATTTAAAAACTCATAAAATGTAATATAAAAAATTCCCATTAAAAAAGAAGAAGATAGTAAGAAAGGAAAAATGAAGGGGGGGAAATTGGAGAGGGAGATGAACCATGAGAGACTATGGACTCTGAGAAACAAACTGAGTGTTCTAGAGGGGAGGGGTTGGGGGGATGGGAAAAATAAATAAATAAAAATAAAAATATTTTGGAAAAATAAGATTTTTTTCAGGGTTATTTTGCTACTGTCTGAGAGATATGCTACAAAGCACATATAATTCCTTAGTCTTCCTATTGACCTAGACAAATAAAGCTCAACATCATTTATCAGTTGAAACAAAAAAATGAGAAGACTTAAATAGGCAGTTTTCCAAAAAAGATGTAAAGATGGCCAACAGGCACAGAAAGAGATACATAACATCACTAACCATCAGAGAAATGCAAGTTAAAACCATACTGAGTTATCACCTCAGACATGTCAAAACAGCTATTATGAAAAAGACAATGACAACGTGGCAAAGATGGGGATGAAAGGGAACCTGGTGCACTGTTGGTGGGAATGTACATTGGTGCAGCTAGTATGGGTAACAGTATGGAAGTTCCTCAAAAATTAAAAAAATAAAACTATAAGATTCAACAATTCTACATTTAGGTATTTATCCAATGAAAACAGAAACACTAATTCAAAAAAATATATATAGCCCTATATTTACTGTAGCATTAGTTATGATAGCTAAGATACAGAAGGAACCTGTGTCCACTGATAGATACGTAGTTAAGTAAATTGTGGTACACACACACACACACACACACACACATGCACATACACACATACATACACACACATATATACACACACACATACACACATACACATACACACACATCTCTACATGTGCACATCTCCTGTCATATATTGTTCTTCTCAACTTGCAAAGAAAATTATTTCTCTTAATGTTGTGCTTATCCTTCTTTTATAATTTGTATTTAATTTTATCTTTTGTTTCTCTGACAGACAATATCATTGTATACTTATTATTTAGTTTTGCTTAGGACAGAATTTTATAAAAAATCATGTTGCAAGGTATGAAACCTTCTATAACATATTCTTTAATGAAAAACTATGTTTGTGGATTGCCTGGGTGGCTCCTTCAGTTAAGTGTCAGGCTCTTGGTTTCAGCTCAAGCCATGATCTCAGGGTCATGAAATGGAGTCCCATGTGGGGCTCTGTGCTCAGTGCAGAGTGTGCTTGTTCTTCTCCCTCCCCCTCTGCCCCCCACAACTAATGCACAAGCTCTCTCTCTCTCTCTAAATAAATAAATAAATAAATAAATAAATAAATAAAATCCTTACAAAAGAAAAACATGTTTCTGAGCTTGATATAAATGCATATGTTCATTTGCTTTCATCATGAAATTTATTCGAAAATTTGTTATATTTTCTATTTAAATAAACTCATATAGAAATGATACTTCTATATGGTAGGTGAAAAGGAAAATCCAATTTCTTTTTGTTTGTTTAATATGAGTAACCAATTGTTCCATCACTTCTTGAAAAATTTCTTCTTTTCCCAATTAATTATAATGCCACTCCGTCATATAAGGTGTTTCTATTTCGCTTTGTTCCCTTTTATACATAAGCCTTTTTCTAGCCTCTATATTCTATTTGGTTAGTCAATTTACCTATCTCTATTGCTGATTTTTTACTGGTTCAATTGTTGTAAGCATATAAAAAAGGACTGTGGTATGATGTTAGTCTCAGGTATATCTTCTAGTGATAATACAATTTAATTTACATGAATAGGTAAAACATGAAATACATGAATTTGTTTTTGAGTTTACAGTAAGGGAAGAAGTTAGTATAATTAATATTATATGATCTAAAAAATATTAGTATCTAACATCATAGTTTTAAATTATATCTGAGTATGGATTTGCCTGAGATAGTGAATTCTCTAGATGAAGGACTTTAATACTACTCTTATCTAAGACCTCAGCAATTTTGAGTGTCTGTCACATAACAGACATTATTTACATGCTTTGAAATGAGATGGATGTAGAAAGTCCCCAGCTATACAACCAACCAATGATGATTCTACTCAGCCCAGGTCACAGGGCTTTCCAATATTCTAAGCTTCTAAAAGGAGGATGGAAATACGTGAGTGAGGTTCTTCCCAATGTTCTATAAAGAGATGCTGATAAAATGTCTCCTAACAAAAAGTTACAAATAATACTGAAAGCATTCTGAATGACAAAGGTTCCTAATTCTTTTCTCTCCTTTTAAAGTGAATTTTGAGCAACTGCTTCTTTAACACTTCAGAAGAAAATTTAGCTTGGATATTTTTATGTAATGCCTTTGAATTCTGAACAAAAAAAAACATAATTTGCATCAGGGCTTAATAGAAATCATATTAGAATATTAGTGTGCTTCATTTCATCAGCATCTGGGGTAGTCAGTGATCAGCTGGATTGACTTGATTCACATGCAAAACCGTGCACAGCTCTTTTTATTTTCTTTTTTGTGCATATTACCCCTAGAAATTGTAAAGTTATAAAAGCTATGCTCAGGTGATTTCAGATAAAAAGAAAAGTAGTTGGGCACTCAAGATTTAATCAAAGGCTGTTACCATATATTTATGTGCAAAATTACAAAGTGATATTTATCAAATAAAGAAATCTTAATGTCCTTAATAACAGCTGTATATACCTACTCTTTTGTATGTTATATAACATTTAATTTTTTTGAGCTAAGGGCTGCACTGAAGGCACAAATCTTTTTACATAAAAATAGCCTTCCCAAAAGAAGGAAAAGCATTAGCCCATTGTACATAACAAAGTCCTGGATTCCCACCACACAAACTAATGACTAATGGATGGGATATGTAGAGAGATAGTAAAAAAAAAAAAAAAAGGAAAAGAAAAGAATAAAAAGGTTATAATTCTTGTCCTTAAGGAGAATAAAAGCTGTTTGTATTGAGATTTACTAGTTGTTACAAATAGGATAAGTACTTGGGAATATTTGGTTGATAATGAGCAATAATTTCTATCAGTATATCAAAGGAAATTTAGACGCCTTCCAATGAAAATGAAAAATGGAATTTTCTACTAAGTGATTTGCTCCAGTTTCTTTTGATTGAGATTAAAGGTGACAGAGTTCCAGTGCAAGGCAGTGATATAGGAAAATCCTGAACTCACCTCTTCCAGGGACACATTGAATCTACACCTATTTATAGAACAGTTTTTCCTGAAGAACTGAAGGCTGACTGAACAGCTTCTGCACAACAAAAGATAGACTACAAGAACAGCAAGAGAGACAGAGACTTGCTAACAAAGGAAATCACCGTTGCCTGACACTGAGAACTACAAGGGGGGTAGGATAATATAGACAAGCCATGAGTAGCTATGTCTGCCCTGGGGCATAGATTAAAAAAACATGATTTAAAAGGCACTGGGATAAGAACCCTGACAAATGGCAGAGGAGCTACAGAAACTCTCTCCAGATCAGAGGGGCTGGTGAGCACCACAGTTTACACTCTCTCTTCACCTTGATAGCTCAAACAGGAGCACGATCCAGGCACCATAGCCAGCTTGCCACCTCAGTGAGCCCAGGTCTCTAGCTCATACCAGCCCCAGATGCCCTGGGACACCAAATAAAAGTCATGATTTAAAAGAGCAACTAGAATATAAAGTAACTATCCCTAGAACCTTGCCAATGGGAGGAGAGCTGCCAGAACTCTCTCCAAATTAGAGGGCTTGACAAGTTCCATAGTTTACATTTACCTTGATAGCATGGACAGAAGCAGATTCTGGGTGCCCTAGTCAGCCTATGGCCTCAGTGAGCCAGGGGTCCCCAGACCACACCACCAAAGTCACAAAACAAGGTGACCTCATTGTGGTACACCAGGACACCCCTTGTCAGGGCTCATTATAGCTCCAGTCATTGCACCATGATGATACAGGTATAAAGCACCCTGGAAGCTCTAGGGCCACACCATTTCAGCCCTAAGTGGCTTGCTAGGGCACTCCTGGCACAGACCTCGCTAGGACCCCCTGGCTCACATACACAAAACCATTCTTACAACATTAGGAGAAATAGCTGTTCTGCCTAATTCATAGAAAGAAACACAGAAAGTGCAGCAAAATGAGGAGAGAAATATGCTTCAAATGAAAGAACAAGACAAAAGCCCAGAGAAGTAACTAAATGAAATGGAGCTAAGCAATATGCCTTATAAAAAGCTTAAAGTGATGATCGAAAGATGCTTACCAGACTGGAGAAAACTGTGGAAGAACTCAGTAAGAACTTCAACAAAAGGATAAAATAAAAAAAAAAAAAAAAAAACAATCAGAATTGAAAACAATAACTGAAATGAAAAATACACCAGAGGTAATCAACAGTATATTAGTGGATGTAGAAGAACAGATCAACAATTTGGAAGACAATAATGGAAAGCATTCAAGCTGAATAGCAAAAAAGAAAAAGAAATAAATGAGGATAGGGTAAGGGGCCTCTTGAACAACATAAAGTGAACAAATATTCACATTAAAAGGGTCTCAAAAGGGGTCCCTGGGGGACTCAGGCTACTGAGCATCCAATTCCTGGTTTCAGCCCAAGTCATGATCTCAGGATTGTGGGATCAAGTACTGTGTCAGGCTCCATGCTCAGTGTGGAGTCTGCTTTAGATTCTCTCTCTCTCTCTCCCTCTCTCTCAAATAAATAAATAAATAAATAAATAAATAAATAAATAAATATTTTAAAAATTTTTAAAAAATTAAAGGGGTCTCAGAAGGAGAAGAAAGAGAAGGGGCACATTTTTTTTTAAATAATAGCTGATAACTTTCCTAAACTGGGGATGGAAACACAGAAAGCTGAGAGAATTCCAAACAAGATGAACCCAAGGAAGTCTATACCATGACACATAATAATTAAAATTTCGAAGATAAAAGACAAAGAGAGAAATTTTTTTTAGATTTTTATTTATTTGACAGAGAAAGAGTACAAATAAAGGAAATGGCAGAGGCAGAAAGAGAAGCAGACTCCCTGCTGAGCAGGGAGCCCAGGGTGGGACTCGATCCCAGGACCCTGGGATCATGACATGAGCTGATGGCAGACGCTTGACTGACTGAACCATCCAGGTGCCCAGAAGAGAGAATTTTTTTTAAGGCAGCAAAAGAGAACTAAAAAGTTATATACAAAGGAAACTCCATAAGGCTATCAGATGATTTTTTAATAGGAACTGCAGGCCAGAAGGGCATGGCATGATATATTCTAAATCCTGAAATGAAAAAAAAAAAAATCTACAACCAAGAATAATCTATCCAGTAAGATTATCATTCAGAGAGATGGTAGGAGAGAGAGAGAGAGAAATTCCAAAACAAACAAAAGTTAAAGAAGTTTATCACCACTAAACTGACCTAACCAGTAATGCTTTGTAAGGGGTGGAGGGAAGGCCATAATTAGAAGTAAAAAACCTTTGAATAAAATGATGAAAAATATGACAACATATAAATAAAACTTGGAGAGGGTGTGAAAAAGCTGAGGATACAATACTTATATCAGACAAAATAGACTTTAAAACAAAGATTATAACAAGAGGCAAAGTAGGGCATCAAATAATGATAAAGGGATCAATACAATAAGAGGATATAACAATTATAAATATCTAACACCAAACATTGGAGCATCTAAATGCATAAAGCAATTATTAATAGACATAAAGGGAGAAATTAACAGTAACACAATAACAGTAGGGAACTTCAGCATTCCACTTACCTCCATGGGTAGATTATACAGGCAGAAAGTCAATAAGGAAACAGTTTCTTTAAACAATATATTAAAATAGATGGACTTAACAGATATTTACAGAACATCCTATCCTAAAACAACAGAATACACATTTTTTTTCAAGTGTACATGGAACATTCTCCAGGATAGATCACATATTAGGCCACAGATAGTCTCAATAAATTTAAGAAGATTGAAATCATAACATGAACCTTTCCCAAACATAATGGTATGAAACTAGAAAAAAGCCACAAGGAAACAAGAATAACAACAACAACAACAAAACAGGAAAACACAACATGCATGCCTAAACAACTTACTACTAAACAACCAATGGGTCAATGAAGAAATCAAAGAGAAAATTAAAAAAAAGTACATGGAGACATATAAAAATGAATCACAATGGCACAAAATCTTTGGGACATTGAAACCAGTCCTAAGAGGAAAATTTATAGAAACACAGGCCTACCTCAAGAAATAAGAACAATCTCAAATTAAAAAAAAAAAAAAATCTAACCTTATACCTAAATGAACTAGAAAAAGAGAATAAAAACCAGATTTATAGAAGGAAGAAAATAAAAAAAGATCAGAGTAGAAATAAATAAGAAGGAAGAAAGGAGGGAGGAAAGAAGAAGGAAGGACAATATCAATGAAAACAAGAGCTATTTCTTTGAAAATTTAAACAAATTAATAAACGTTTATCTAGACTCATCAAGAAAAAAAAGGACTCAAATATATAAAACCATAAATGAAATAGGAGAAGTAACAACTGACACCACAGAAATACGAAGAATTATGAGACCACTATGAAAGATCATATATCAATGAAGTGGACACCTAGAAGAAATAAATAAATTCCCAGAAGCAAAGAATCTTCTAAAACTGAATCAGGAAGAAATAAAATATTTGAACAGATCAATTTTTAATAACAAAGTTGAATTGGTAATAAAAAAAACTCCAAATAGCAGTGTCTGGGTAGCTCAGTTAGTTAAGCATCTGACTCCTGATTTGGGCTCAGGTCATGATCTCAGGGTCATGAGACTGAGCCCCTCATCAGGCTCCATGCTGAACACAAGTCTGTTTGAGATTCTCTCTTTCCCTCTCCCTCTGCCCTTCCTCTCTCTTTGTCAATATAAATAAAATCTTAAAAAAAAAAATCCCAACAAAGAGAAGTCCAGGACCAGGCAGCTTCACAGGTGAATTCTACCAAACCATTTAAAAGAGTTGTTACTTATTCTCCTCAAATTATTCCAAAAAAGTAGAAGAGGAAGGTCAGCTTCCAAATGCATTCTGCAAGGCCTGCATTACCCTCATACCAAAACCAGACAAAGACATCCAAAAAAAGAAACAAACAAAACCCTCAAACAAAAACAAAACTAAACAAATGAAAACTTCAGGCCAATATCCCTGATGAAAATAGATGCAAAAATCCTCAATAAAATATTAGCAAACCACATTCAACAATACATTAAAAGGATCATTTACCATGATCAAGGGGGAATTATTCCAGGGATGCAAGGATGGTTCAATATTTACAAATCAGTTAATGTGATACACCAGATTAACAAAATGAGGAATAAAGATCATAATCATCTTAATAGATGCAGGAAAAGCATTTGATGTAATTCAACATCTGTTTATTATAAAAACTCTCAACTAAGTGGATTTAGAGGAAACAATCCTCAACATAACAAAGGCCATATAGGACAAACCCACAACTAACATAATTCAATGGTGAAAAACTGAAAGCTTTTCCTCTAGGATTAAGCACAAACAAGGATGTCCACTGTCACCATTTTTGCTCAACATAGTACTATAAGTCCTAGCCATAGCAATCAGACAAGAAATAAAAGGCATCCATATTAATAAGGAAGAAGTAAATCTGTTACTATTTGCAGATAAGGTGATACTATATACATAGAAAATCCTAAAGACTCCACTAAAAACTAATTAGAAGTAATAAATGAATTCAGTAACACTACAGGATACAAAATTAATACCCTAAAATTGGTTGCATTTTTATACACTAATAACAAAGTATCAGAAGGAGAAATTAAGATAACATTCATTTACAATTGCACCAAAAAGAATAAATTACCTAGGAATAAATATAACCAAAGAGGTGAAAAACTTGTACTCTGAAAACTATAAAACACTGGTGAAAGAAATTGAAGAAAACACTAAAAAATGAAAATATATTTTGTGATCATGAATTAAAAGAATGAATATTGTTAAAATAGCTACACTACCCAAAGGAACCTACAGATTCAATGCAATCCCTATCAAAGTTCCAATGGCTTTTTTCACAGAACTAGAACAAATAATACTAAAATATGTATGGAGCCACTAAAGACCTTGAATAGCCAAATTAATTGAGAAAGAAGAACAAAGTTGGAGGTATTACAAACCCAGATTTCAAGATTTATTGCAAACCTATAGTAATCAAAACAGTAATGATGCTGGCACAAAAACAGACACATAGATCAATGGACAGAATAGAGAGCCCAGAAATAACCCCATGCTTATATATATACTAATCTATGACAAAGAGGACAAGAATATACAATGGGGAAAGACAGTGTCTTCAATATATATATTTCTGGGAGAACTAGACAGCTAAATTCAAAAGAATGAAATTAGGACACTTTCTTAAACCATATACAAAAATAAACCAAAAATGAATTAAACACCTAAATGTGAGAACTGACACCATAAACCTAGGAGAAAACATAGGTTACAATCTCTTGGAACATAAACCTTAACAACATTTTTCTAGATATGTCTTCTCAGGCAAGGGAAACAAAAGCAAAAATAATTGAGATGATACAAAAATAAAAAGATTTGCACAATGAAGGAAACCATCAATGAAATGGAAAAGGTAACCTACTGAATGTGAGAATATATTTGCAAATGATATATCTGATAAGGGGTTAATATCCAAAATATATAAGGAACTTATGCAATCAATCCAAAATATATAGAGAACTTATAAAACCCAACATTAAAAAAAAACACAAAACAACAACAAAAAAAACAATCAGATTAAAAAACAGGCATAGGACCTGAATAAATTTATCCAAGGAAGACATAGATGGCCCACAGACACATGTTCAATATCAGTAATCATCAGAGAAAAGCAAACCAAAAGCACAATGAAGTATCACCTTATACCTGTCAGAGTGACTTGAATCAAAAACACAAGAAACAAGTGTTGGTGAAGATGTGGGGAAAAAAGGAACCCTCACGTGCTGTTAGTGGCAATGTAAATTCCCACTGTGTAAAATAGTATAGAGGTTCCTCAAAAAAAAAATGAAAATAGAATTACCATATGATCCAGTAATTCCATTACTGGGTATTTACCTAAAGAAAATGAAAATTCTAACTGGAAAAGATATGTGCACCCCTATGTTCATTGCAGCATTATTTACAATAGTCAAACTATGGAAGCATCCAAGAGTCCATCAATAGATAAATGTTTAGATAAAGAAGTAGCATATATATATATATATATATATATATATATATATATATATACACACATATACAATGGAACATTACTCAGCCATAAAAAAGAATGAAATCTTACCATCTGTGACAACATGGATGAACCTAGAGGGTACTGTGCTAAGTAAAATAGACTAAGAAAGACAAATATCCTATGGTTTCACTTATATATGGATTCTAAAACAACAAAACAAATTAATAAACAAACAACAAGTAGAAACAGACCCATAAATACAAAAAAAGAACCTATTGGTTGCCAGAGAGAAGAGGAGTGGGAGGTACAGGCTTTCAGTTATAGAATGAATGAGTCATGGGGATAAAAGGTACAAACATAGGGAATATAGTCCATTGTACTGTAATAGAGTTGTACCGTGATTGATAGTAGCTACACTTATGGTGAGAATAGCATAATGCACAGACTTGTGGAATCACTATGTTGCACACCTGAAACTAATGTAATATTTTGTGTCAACTATACTTCAGTAAAATAAAAAATAATAATAAAGGTGATAGAGATAGATATTTAAGGTAAATTAAGGTAAAAAAAGCAGAAAACTTTTGGTGGAAAGCTTTTAATGCACAGTCATCTACATAAGTCAGGTTCTGGGCTGTGGGGACAGTGTCAGCTAAGTGACACATGAATAAAACCTAAGGAGTGTGACTCTACAGTGGAAGTATATCCCAGGTAAGGAGAAAAACAAGTATAAAGACTAAGATTTAGCATGCATGGCATATTCCATGAACAACAGGAGGGTAGCATAGACTTAGTAGAGGAAGGGGGTCAAGGAAATATGAGTCAAGGTCTGAGAGAAGGCAATGAGGAGAGAGAACCCCACAGGGTCTGGGAGGTTTTATAAGACTGCATGTGAAACCTAGTTTCTACTCCAATTCATTGGTCATGTTTTATTTAATATGTAAAATATTTTGAATATATAAAAATTAACTTACAATTCTCCTAAAAACAATCACTCCAGACTACCTGAGTTTATTAATAAGATACATTTTAAGCATGGATTCAGGTCTTCAAAGAGATTCCAGAGGAGGTCGTTATAACTGCTTAAGAGAGTAAAATAGTATATCTGAGGAGAGGGTGGTGAGGTCAAAAGGGCGTATCTCTCAAAGAAGATTCAGAAAATGGACATAACTAGCTAAAGTAGGGAAAAGCCATCAAAACTTCAATATTGCTTGCTGACAATTTTTTCCCTCAAAATTAATCCTTGTGTTTCTCCATAGATTGTTCCGCAATGTCTTTACTAAAATTATCTCACTAGCTATATTTAGTGAGCTGGCCATATGCTACCAACTGATGATCTAGACTCTGGAATTTTTTTGTGTGTGTATATGACTATTTTCAATGTTGAAAATGCTTTTTCACACATTTACCATGAAGTGAGATTCATAATGTTCAAAATACCTTCTAGGCAATGTCTGCATCTGCTAACATGTCTCAGTATTTCCTTTATTTAACAAAACTGTTAACCTTCTTAACAGAATGATATAAAAATGAAAACAGTTATCTTGTAAACATTCTTTGACTTATAAACTCTAAACTCTGTGACTTACATTTAAAATGATTTATATTAAATAATTATCTAATTATATCAAAGACCCCCATTGGTGTCTGGGACATTATAATTAACAAAAGCAAACATTCTTATTATTAATGTTAAATTATAAATTAGGTTGAGCTTACCCATGATGAGTTTAGAGTCTCAAAACTGGATTTAAGACGTGTGCATAAAGATATAGCATAAGTTATATTTGGATGACCTATACTGCCCCACACAATCATTTTATCTACCTGTTGATCTATCTTCTGACATCTATTGGTAAGAAATAGGTTTATGTTATAAATTGGCTACACCAATGTAAATTATTTTTTCTCCTAATAGTCAAATTCTTGGTTCCTTCTGGACTTTTCAATTTATTTTTAGGATAAGCATAAACTATCAACCATGCCAAACCTTTATTTTTTGACCCTATGTATACTTATAGTTTTAACATAGTAAATTGTTATGCCGCAGAATGGGTATCAGATTTTTGGTGTCCCAACATTTTGCAATATGTTTTGAAATCCTTTTTTTTTTTTTCTTACTGTGAAATAGTTAAATGTATATTATTTGGCTGAGGAAATGACAAGCTTGAAGCAATGGTTTTGTTCTGTGCATTATTATCAATTATGCTTTTCTGTGAAAAGGATAGCTTTTATGTAATTTTAATTATCAGATTAAGATTTGGTAGCATTTTACTTTGACTTAAAAAAAGTGTTATATTAAATGTGCTATTGAAAATTAAAAGATCTCCAAATATTTAGTTTATAAAAATATAATTCTTAACTACAGGTGAAACTCTATTACTATAGCTTTTATAAATGAAATGTTAAATATAAATTAAAGAGTTAGAAAATGCATTATGCTATATTTCAATGAATGTGGTATACCACAGCACGTATTTCTGAGCTCTCAGGGCTGTGGGTTTGTAATAGTTCATGGCACTGCCAATAATGAGTCTGCAGGGAGCTTTGTTATAAATGTCCCAATTCTTTCATTTGCTCTATTCCCAGTGCATGCTGGGATGCCTAACTGTGTGAAATCAAGCCATGGATTATCCATTTAGTGCCACTTTATCCCAGGGGAAATAAACTTGAAAACAAATAGGCTGTGCTCTTATAATAAATTCAGAGCAATATGTGTTTGTATTCTACTGAAAAAATGACAAGTCAAATTTATTTAGAATTTGAAAACTTCACTTTTTTGCTAAAACATTTTAACTATTTATTGGCTGGAGTGTGCAAATACTAAAAATAGCATATATATATATATGATGTTTTATTGCAACAAATTCTATCATAGAGAATTCGTATGTATATTTTTCATAGTATATACTCATCAAGGAAGGATCAATCTTCTTGGAAATCTTTTACAATAAATAGCAATTGTTAATATATAATGATTGATTCAATTATAAGAAAGCCTAATTCCACATGAGCTTATCAACATAGGAAATATTGAAAAACCTGTTCCTGTGCAATTTTCTAATCTGAATTACCACTGCTTTGGGTGTTTAAGGTGATGCTTATTTTCTTATGGTGAATATTGTTGCTATTACATATAATTGAAGATGACCATATCAGTATGTAATCTTTTAATTACATTAGTAAACAGAGTAATGTTCAGAAATACTAGTCATTTTATTTTTAAGTACTATATTAAAATATTGCACATGCTATATTTTAGTTTAGGAGTACAGACCTTAGAATATACTTTTCCTCATTAAAGTATTGACCATATCACCTGATTTGTGTAATTAAACAACAGTTGACAGCTCAACTTTCCAAACAAAGCCCTCTAAAAATGTGAATTGACTTATTCAAAAGATAATTATAAAGCAACTTTCTATGACAGTTTCTTAGGAAAATATATCTTAAAGAGCTTGAATACAAATGAAATTTTCTTATGACAAAAGCAGCCTTTGGATTGCAGTGTAAACTGAGGTGCAAAAGTTCTATGTCAATTCTTAATAAAGTCTCTTACTTCTTAGGAGCCTGGAAAAACCTTTTGTGTCATAAAACCTTCAAGTATTTAAAAATTATACTGTGATACCTAGCTCATATAGATAGAACTTTAAAACTAATGAGGAAATAAATACCTGCTTTTAAAAAGTTAGTTAAAACTTAATACATTGTAACCCTATCTAATTTTCCCTGAATCAGATATATTAATACACCATTCAATGCTAAGCTGTATTTATTTTATCTCAGGTTAATTATCAGTTATTAATTTCTGTATGCTCCAGAATATAGTAATTGCCAATGCTCCAAAGCCAAAATCAAAAAAAAAAAAAAAAAAAAACCTCATTAGTACTTGCTGTGTCCTAAGAAGACTCACCCTAGGTCTTACAAAGAGAGGGCAGAAACATTATCTTCTTTCCCCTTGCCCCACCTCCATTTTCTCCCTATTTCAAGCAGAGTAGAGAAACTCAAGGAGAAATATCATACTTTAGAGTCTACAGACCAGAATGAATGTACTTTCTGTGTTTTTGTACTCCTTACTCATGCTAAGGGATTGTTTACAATAATTGCCTGCAGAAAGTGGTGCCTATAAGAATGACAACCAGGATCATGTCACGTGGCCTGGTGGGACATTTGCTAAGGCGGAACACTTACTGATCAGTCCTTCAACTTCATTTGCTCAAGGCATGGGAAGAGAACTTGAATGAGCTGACCCGCTGAAGGAGGGTTAAGAGAGAGCAGCCTGCCTATAATCAACAGAATTTTAGTCACATATTCTCATTGTTAAATAATTCAACTCACAATAAATACTCTAATGTTTCATTCTATTATGACCATTTTTGATACATCTATAGATCCTCAGTGATTTTCTTTCGTTCTTAGGAGCAATTACCAACCCTTTTTCTTTTCAAAATCACATTTTCAAGTATTTTTCTTTTCCTTTTGAAAGATTATATTGATCCAAAAATACAAGGTCCTCTCTGTTATATGCATATCAAATCTGTTGTTTTAGAAAGAGAAATAAAGTGAGGTGTGACGTGGATATTTAAAGGTGAACCTGCAAAATCAATGTGTGAAAATTTAGTTGTGACAGAGCTTGGCTCTTGGTTGGTGGTCAGTCTCCACACTTCTTGCTGCATGAAGGTATTTTTTAAGACTTGTTCCTTTTTTAAAATGTTGAATTGGTATTAATGTGTAGAGCTAAGAGTTAGATGTTAGTACTGAGATTCTACAGTTTAATTTCCAGGCTAGTTTTACAGACATCTGAATATTGTACTTAAAAGCCCACATTGTTCTATGGATGTCAGATTGTTCTGAGGTCAAATATAACATATGGAAATCCTGTAAATATCACAAGTTCTGTATATGTAATCATTGATCACTAACTCAGAAATCTCCCTCAGATAAAATTTAAGATAGGACTATCAATAAAGATTCTTATATATAACCTTTCTCAGATATAATTAAAATAGTATTATTAATGAATACTCTTACATATATATCAGTAAATTCATTATCACATTTTTACATGATGTATTTAAGTGCAAATATCTGGAAAGTAGTTCAGTGAATACTTTAAGTCAAAACCAATATTCAATATTTTGTTTTCTGTTGTCAGTGGATATTAGCCTAACCTCAATCAGCACTAATAGTGAGTTGAATGCAGAATAACTTTTAGACACTTTTGTATTTTGAGGCTGAGTTCATATGATTAGTTACTTAGATGTATCATGTAATTAATGAAGTCTCCTGGCCATAGAGTTTGCTGATTAGAAACACTGAGCATTTATAATGACTGAATATTAACAGCCAATGTGCTAAGCATTTTTCTATTATTATCAGCCCTACTAATTTCCCAACTCTAAGCAAGATTTGAAGCAATGTTCTATATTTATATATACGGTATGAATTTCATCACCAATCATATATTTCATTTTTTTCTTTTTATACTAAGAAATCAAAATGTTTATAAAAATTGCAATACAGATCTTTCTAGAAACATTCCTTGAATGAATTCTTCCTAACTTCCTCACATACTGTATTTAAATAAAATAAAAATTAGATATAAAATACTTTACAGAATCATTTGGAAAGTATCACATATTTTTCATAAAAAAGCTTCCCAAGGAATGTTCTGCAGTATACTAGGTGCCCAAGAAGACAGGCACCCCCCACCCCCACATATACACATATGGGCTTTTGTGAATAAATTAGTGAAAATATAAATATATATCCCATCTTGGAGCTTTGTAAACAACTTTATCATACTAAAACTATAAGAAATTCTTCACTGAAAAATCAGTTTGAGTACCTTGAAATTTAAAAAATGAGAGCCTTTTACATTTGTATTAAACATTTTAAAAGGAGTGGAGTTGTAGAACATACATGTTTAGATTCTGCATACTGTCAAATGATCTATAATAACAGGTTTGCTCGTGGGTATTGCTTCTGGAAATATTTATTCTTGTAATATTAAGAGTTAAAAGTTAGCTGTGTGTTTTTTTCTTGAATTGCTTGAAAATATTATTTTGAATACAGTTCCTGCTGAAATGTTGTTTACTGAAAATAAGATATATTTTAATTTAGCTTTACAGTATTTTCTAAAGTGCCTGCTGTAGTATGACAATATCGTCTGTGCTACTTATGAAGTCTGTCATACTTCAGGGTTTATAAATTTTGTGTAGTCTCATAACTCAAAGCAAATTTTCATAATGGCAAAACCTTGACTTATTATGCCTCTGCTTGGGGGTAAATCATTTTTATACATTTTTGTGTTAAAGACATATATACTTTGAAATTTAAAAAGAGTTACCACTTTAAAGCAATATAGGTAATTTTTATCTCTATAAGATTTTATATGAGAAACAGAACCTAAAGAAATATGTTGAAGAACATAGTGAATATGAGTTAAAGTAGGGAAAAATGCATCAAATTCTCTAAAATAATCTTTGACATTTCTGATTGCTTTTTTGGTGTTTGTAGACTAGGTTTTGTTCCCTTCTAAATATACTTATAAACACACAGATTTCCTTTATATAAGTGGATTAAATACCTCTGAAAAAAGTGAGTCCATTTCTGGGTTTTTTATTTTGTTCCATTGATCTCTGTGTCTGTTTTTGTGCCAGTACCATACTCTCTTGATGACTACAGCTTTGTAACATAGCTTGAAGTCTGGAATTGTGATGCGTCCAGCTTTGATTTTCTTTTTCAGTCAGGATTGCTTTGGCTATTCAGGGTCTTTTGTGGTTCCGTACAAATTTTAGGATTGTTTGTTCTAGCTCTGTGAAAAATACTGGTGGTATTTTGATAGCGATTGCATTAAGTCTGTAGATTGCTTTGGGTAGTATAGACATTTTAACAATGTTTTTCCAATTCATAAGCATGAAATGTTTTTCCATTTCTTTGCATCATCTTCAATTTCTTTCATGAGTTTTCTATAATTTTCACAGCACAGACATTTTACCTCTTTGGTTGGGTTTATTCCTAGGTATCTTATTGTTTTTGATGCAACTATAATGGGATCGGTTCCTTGATTTCTTTTTCTGCTGCTTCATTATTGGTGCATAGAAATGCAACAGGTTTCTGTACATTGATTTTATATCCTGTAACTTTACTGAATACATGTGTTAGTTCTAGCAGTTTTTTTGGTGGAGTCTTTCAGGTTTTCTAGAATATCATGTCATCTGCAAATAGTGTATGTTTGACTTCTTTCTCTATTCGGATCCTTTTATTTCTTTTTGTTGTCTGATTGCTGAGGTTAAGCCTTCCAGTACTATGTTAAAATAGCGGACATCGCAGTCTTGTTCCTGACTGTAGGGGAAAGGCTCTCAGTTTTTCCCCATTGAGGATGATATTAGCTGTAGGTCTTTCATATATGGCCTTTATGATGTTGAGGTATGTTATATCTATTCCTACCCTGTTGAGGTTTTAATCATGAATGGATGTTGTATTTTGTCAAATGCTTTTTATGCATCTATTGAGAGGATCATATGGTGCTTATCCTTTTATTAATGTGGCATATCACATTGATTTACAAATATTGAACCACCCCAGGAATAAATCCCACTTGATTGTGGTGAATAATTCTTTTAATGTAATGTTGGATTCAATTTGCGAATATCTTGGGACTGTTTGCACCCAGGTTCATTAGGGATATTGGCCTATAATTCTCCTCTTTTAGTGTTTTTTTTTTTTTTTGTCTGGTTTTGGATCCATCTATTTAAAAGGCATTTATTTGAATTCAAAGAACTAATTTTGAACAAAGAAAATTGATAATAAAAACTATAGCTAGATGGATACTAATTGGCTGTCTTCAAATGTGTAATTATCCAATACACATTGTTTCTTTATTATGTTTTATTTAAGTAATCTCTACACCCCAAGTGGAACTCACAACCCAAGATCAACAGTTGCATGCTCTTCTGACTGAGCTAGCCAGGTACCCTTATTTTGTTTCTGAATTCAATTTAGCATGACAATAGGGGCCATGAAAAAAAAGTACAAGGTGGATGTTCTCAGAGTTCAAAATGTTTGATTCTATGATTGAAACAAATGCATATTTTTATCCAAAATTTTAAGAAATGGTCTATTTGTCAGTGTGAATTCCCTCAAACCCCTTTCTTATTAGTTTTTATATTTACCTTATCATTTTTATATAATATTCCTCTTTGAATTTCCTAATTGTAAAATAATCTATTAAATGAAGTAAATCTTATCAAATATGAATTCTGTTACAGATGAATATATTTTCTCCAAGTTAAAAGACATACAGTAGCATTTCCTAACATGACATCTATTTCTAAGAGTCCCATCTTATGAACATTGAGTAAAACTATTTGATCTCATACTGTGCATTTTATTAAGACTTCAAATTCTCTCATTTTGATTATCAATTATACACAGAAATACTTATAAAGAAACTCAATAAACTAGATTTATCCTTAAAACACATTATATATGTATATATATATATGTGTGTATATATATATATATATATATATATATATATATATATATATATATGTAATCCTTTTTTTCTCCCTGACAGTAGTTATGTTTTACAAAGTTGCTGTGAATACTGAATAGTGAATTCAGAGCCATTGTTACTAGGGGAAATACAGCATGTTTCCTGAAAGCTTCTCACCACATATTTATTTATTTATTTATTTGAGAGTGTGCATGTGTGCATGTGTGTGTGCACTCACAAGCAGGGGGTGGAGAGAGGGGCAGAAAGAGAGAGAGAGAATCTTGAGCTGGGCAGAGCCTGATATGGGAGCTTGACTTCATGACCTTGAGATCATGACCTGAGCCAAAATCAAGAGTCTGATGTTTAATGGACTGAGCCACCCTGGCACCCCTCACCACAACATTTTCATTAACCAATGAAACGTTAGCTTGAGAAATGTGTATTTCTGTTAAAGACACCTCATTTAATACATGTTTTTTATAACTAATTTATGCTTAAGATCTTTTTTGAAATAGATACAACCAACATAAATCCGGGACCAACATCACATCCTAGAAAACATTGAAGGAGACTCTGATTTACATTTCCCTGGACTCAGATTTCCTTAGAATGGTCTGGAGTTTGTTTAACATAGAAGAAGGAAACAAAAATTAAAAACACAGTAGAACTGCATGAGATATTTCTATTTTCTGCCTTATGTAAAGAGTGGGAAACCAAGACCCACAAAAAAGAAAGCAAGATAGCTCTCATTTCTAAGTCTAGATGCATTTTAACAGAGATGAACATCTATAGAAATTAGAACAAAAGAGAATTTAAACACATAAACATTAAACAAGACTATGTGGTTAACGACTAATTGTCCATTATGAGCCTCATAGGCTATGATTCTTTCTTGATCACATCTTTCCTAACTCTAAAGCCCTCAGCTTACAGCAATAAGTTTATTAATAGCTGAAATTTGAGTTTGGGGCAGGCTGGGTATCAAAGTCCAACTTCTAATGAGACTATTGTTGTGTTATAAATTTAAAAGGAGAGTATGTCAGTAAAATAAGTTGAGTAATTGTCACAATGTGCCTTTAGTAATTATAAAGTAACTGAGTGTCAGCTGAATTCAAATTCCCTGTGTTGTTGTTAGTTATAACCACAAGATAATTGGTCACTTAATATATAACAATTTAAAAATCACAATAAAGAGTAGGTGACTAGGTGGCTCAGTCAGTTAAGCTTCTGCTTTCAGTTCAGATTCAGGTCAGGATCCCAGAGTCCTGGGACCAGCTGGCTGCCTGCTCATCGGGGAATCTTCTTCTCCCTCTCCCTCTGCCCCTCACTCCTGCTTGTATGTGTGCTCTCCCTCTCAAATAAATGAAATCTTAAAAAAATCATAAGAGAATTTTTAAGGAACTTTAAAATGATTCTAAAAGCCAAAAAAGTCTAATAAGAGCAATCCATTTTATAGAAAATTAATAATCTTCACTTTATTCCCCAATTTTAAGTGCAATTTAATAAGAAACACTATCATGAATTTTATATCACATACATACTAGGAGAAAACAATTCCCATAAACACTGGAGAAGACTCCTTTAATGTACCCATGAGAAGTTATAAGTATGAAGCCTATACTCCAAATATTTGTTGCCACCTCCATTATTTCCTCTGTTTGGAATGCTGTTATTCCTAGTCCTTAACTTGGCAATTCTGTACAATCAGCTGTTAATTATTTTTTAAAGATATCCTGTCATTTCAGGATATGTAGGTAGGTAGGCATCCATAGTTTTTCTTTAAAATAATCAGTTATTTCCTGGTCACTAATCATCCATAGTTTTTCTTTAAAATAATCAGTTATTTCCTGGTCACTAATCTCTGAAAATTTACATGCTGTTGATTCTATCCCTATGGTACCATAAACCATTGAACATAGTTTATGTATTAACTTCCATTTCACCTTTATTGTGAAGTCACTTTCATAGCCATATTTACTTGGCCTGTATTCTCTATTCCCATGC
The DNA here is from genome assembly GCF_037043125.1 of Eumetopias jubatus. Taxonomy (NCBI): domain Eukaryota; kingdom Metazoa; phylum Chordata; class Mammalia; order Carnivora; family Otariidae; genus Eumetopias; species Eumetopias jubatus. The sequence continues at coordinate 177,976,897 of NW_028274808.1, forward strand.
CAGATTTTACCTCTTTATTCTAGAATATGCCATTTTTGTTTTGTATTTATTTGATTACATGTTTTTCTCCCTGTCTAAAATATATATTATGGAGCATTAATTAAATCTCATGTCCCCCTCCCAATTTGGAATATTTATAATGTCACTCAATACATAATAGTAAAATTATGAAGACAGGCAACCCACAAAAATTAAGAACTTGCCTCCAATTTTTAATAAATTCTAAAGGTCTAGAGAATGGTAAAGTGGTTTTAAATAGGTATTCTATTCTTTTCTGATTTTTCTCTACATTTTGTATGCTCATATTTTGTCCATTGCTTCCCAAGAACCTCTACCTCTAAATATAGGCCATAATTCAAATAGTTAGGTTGTTTCCTCTTGATTGTTCAGTAAGAACTTGCTATCAATCAAGTAAAGAGTAGGGTAATCACACAATCAATCTGGGTGAGAGTAAGAAGCATAGAGAGCAACCACACAATGGTTCTTTCTTCAAGTCATGCAAAATAGCTTTGAAAAAAATCTTGAATTTGCTAATTATGGTAAAATCTTCTTTTTATTTTAAGCTGTATGACTTAGCAGCCAGAGTTCGTTTCCAACCCTAGAGCTAAAAAAGTTCCATTGTTATATATTTTAAAGAGAACTTTACAGGCTTAAACTTAAAATCATGATTGATGCAGTTTTGGCAAGTTTTCATGTCTAATTCTTCCAGGATTTAATTCCGTTATAATAATTCTTATTAGAATAGTTATGAAAACTGAAATACATTCTCCACAGTTCATAAGGTGGTACATTTGCAATCCCTGTCAAAATATTATTTTTAAGTATTGTTGTGAATAATTAATTTAACTTTAACAAGTAATGTTCATGAAATATGCATTTATAAATAGCAGACCTGTTTCTATTATTTCTAACACAGCAATTCATAATGTAATTGAGTGAAGGTAAAATGATAATGCCTAATCTCATTTTCTTGCCAACGTCCCAAAGCCCTTTGTCTATTCTGTTTTATACTCAGAACATTAAGTAAAATAAAAAGTTTCTTCTTGCAATTACAGAGAGAAAATGATGGGGAAAGAAAATAAGTAATTTTAAGAATTATGTTTACAGAACTGAGTGTTTACGCAATGGGGAACATTTCAGTTACTGTAGTTCATACAGTCCTTCATGTCTGTATCACTCAGGTGTAAAGGAGGTTGACCACAGTTAGACCTTTAATCCTAACTCATTTATTTTTCATAGCACCTCACTGTAGTGTCTATTCTGTTTCCTGATAGCTTTCTCACATACTTCTCATTTATAATTGACACACATCTTTCCAGGATTCAATGCCTCTAACAAATTTTCTTCTGTACATGTGAGCCAATGTGTAATCATGCATTCCATTTGCTACGAGGCTTTACTTGTCGAAGTGGATTGGGCCTGCTCTTCAAAGTACTCATGATCTGGGAAACTCACTAATAATTCTTTATTTAAATACTGATAATACATGTAGAAAATGTACAAAAGGACTGAGGCGGTACATATTACAACTGGGTGCCTCACCAGGGTTGGAAAAGAGTTATTCAAGAGGAGACAGTTAAAGAATGTACATGAATTTGAAAAAAAAAAAAAGGCAGAAAGAAGAGTGCCCCTTTTTTGAGGGATAAAGTAAAAGAAAGCAATATTATAAAGAGAATATGGAGTCAGTTACTGGTTTGGGGCCTGCACCTTTCCATGTCTTTAAAATTGTTAATCTGAGAAAGAGCAATTAATTGACTAACACCAAACACAGTGTAAGGGTAATGCTCACACTCTTCAGGAAAGACTAAATCAGAATAGGTATCTTTAATGTGCATTACATGAATATATATATATATTCAAATATACATCTACATAATAATCTAAAATAAGGAAAGTTTTTAAAAATATATTGTAGTACTAAGAAAAAGCAAAGCAATTCTAACCACCAAAAAGAAGTTTATAACAAAACAATTTATTACATAAAGGAAAAAGTATACTACTTGGAGTCTTAAATAATTGTGGGTGGGGAGAAGGTGTCTATAAAGAAGGAGGAGGCTATTAAAGGAAAAAATAAGAAAATGAAAGGGTGAGAAAAAAAATCAAGAGGGTAAGGATAAGATTAAAATGGATTAGGATGGGATAAGCATAGATTTTTAAAATAACTAAATGGAAGCAGAAATAATCTTTTAGAATACTGAATCAGTGATATGGAATATAAATACAAAAAGATAATCCAGCATTAAGAGGAAAAGAGCAAGCAAATAAAATAAGGGAGAAGCATGCTAATTTAAAAGAATTAAAATGAAATAAACATGCAAAATACATGGTTAACTAAATTCAAAATAAAAATTTGGAACAGTAAAACACTAACATAGAATATTAATAAAATAACCATGCTGAAATAAAAAAAAACATTTAAAAAACAAGTGCTAATTATTAAAAAGTTAATAGGTCAACTTCAGTGAAATCTTATTACAGAAAGAGAGAGAGACAGAGAGAGAGAGAGAGGGAGGAGGGAGAACGGAAGAATGAACTGACCCAAAACAATCAATAAAAATTATATTAATATAAAAAGGAACACAATGATGTTAGATTTTAAATATGAGACTATATTGACTAATTTAATGAAAAAACAGTTTGAACACCCTGATGGTATTTTTTTTGATAAATTATAAATGAATGAATAAAATTTAATAGCCATAGGGAGAAGGAAATGCAGATTTATCAGTGCTTCCTCAAGTCCTTATGGTGAGATAATTTTTGTCTTTTTTTTAAAGATTTTATGTATTTATTTGAGAGAGATAGAGAGCAAGTACAAGCAGGGGGAGAAGTAGAGGGAGAGAGAAAGGGAGAAGCAGACTCTGAGCAGGGAGCCTGATGCGGGACTCGATCCCAGGACCCCAGGATCATGACCTGAGCTGAAGGCAAACGCTTAACCCACAGGACCACCCAGGTGCCCAGGTCAGATAATCTTAATAATTATTCTGTTCAACTCTTTAAAATTACAGAAAATTTCTAATATATGAACTATTTCAGGTTATTGAAAAAAGAGGTAACATTATGGAATTTATTTTATAAAGCAAGTAAAACATTGATACCAAGACAAGATATAAATAGAAAAACCTTTCCATGAGCAATCTTAATAAAGATACAAAATATTTAAATAAAATTTAAATCATTTATCAAAATCAAAGAATCTTCCCCCTTGCTCAAATGTAAAGTGATTACAAAAATATAAAAGCAAATATAATAGTTTCAACTGATGACAAAAATGTCTTTTAATATATTAAATATTTGGTTCTAATTTTTAAAACTAATATCAGAAAATTAGAAATTTGGGGGCAATTTATTATCAAAAATACTATTTTATCAAATAATTGAGTATTTTATTTTAGTGGTGAAATACTAGGGCAATTCTTCAAGATAATAGAAAGTTCAAGGATGGTTACCTATTATCATAAAAATTGTATAGAAGGTCTAACTGGTGCAAATATATACAATAAAAGGAAGAATTCTCACTGATACAAAAAAGAATATAGGGACTGATGACCATGTTGTCATATGGATAGAAAATCTCAGAAAAATAACTTGGCACTTCTTAAAGGTTAACAAAGTAACTAGATAGAAGATGGTACATTATTCTTTCATGTAGCTTTATCTATATTCAATTATAAAATATGGAAAATAGCAATTCAAACTTTTAAAATAACATAGGATACACAGAACAAACATTGTAAAGTATGTTTAAAAGAAGGAAAAAAAAGCCTACAACGTTTTTTTAAAAATAATCATAAAATAATCCTGAATTGAAAAAAATACTTATCATATGCAATTTCTTTCCAAATTAAAATCTTTATTTTTCGTTTGTTTTCATGGTATGGAAATTTGAATAGTTTCTTTCCTTTTTCCCCAGACTCTTTCTTCTTCTTCTTTTTAGCTTTATAAAATTATTATAAAGGTCAACTATAGGTATTGATAATTAGAATTCAAAGAAAATGTAAAATATGTTTAAAAAAGTAATGCTTATTAGACTTGCCTTTCTGGAGTGCAAAATCTATCATAAAGCTATAATTAATATAAAGTGAAATATATTCATGGAAGAAACAGCATAAATCATTGGAAAACCTAGAATGAGACATAAATATTTAAGGAATGAATACTTAATTTGAAGACGGCATTTTGAAAGTAATTAGAAGTAGGCCTTGCAATTTAGTTGTTTCCAGTGTTTATGTATTCTTGCATTTGCCCCCCCCAGGTTAATTATTTTGATGTAAATTCCAGCTTCACCACTTACTAACTGTAAAATATAAGTTACTGTAATTTCCTAATCCACAATATTTTCATCTTTAAAAAAGTAATTGAAACCACTTACTTGCAAGTTAAGTGACTGACACTTAATAAGTTCTCAATAAATTGTACTTAAAAATTAAATAAATAAAACAGGAGAAGAATTGCATTAGTTTTCATTTCTATTACCTTTGCTTCATGTTTATGAATATTTGGTCATGCCTTCATTATCTTCCATATCACAATCAAGACAATGTCTACAGTGTTTGAAGAATAATGTTTAGATTCTAAGACTGTGTGCTTGTTTTTGTTTCGTTGTTGTTTAAATAACACATAGGAGTCAAGAGAATAAAATTAGATAATCCAATAAAAACACATTATATACACATATTACATGTTTTACATAAAAAATGTTAAGGTATAAGTAATATTATCTGATACTGATGAGATTAGACAAGTGCAGTTTTATTATGATTTGCTCAAAGTGAAAATTTTTCTTTTTTTTAAGATTTTATTTATTTATTTGACAGAGAGAGACACAGCGAGAGAGGGAACACAAGCAGGGTTAGTGAGAGAGGGAGAAGCAGGCTTCCTGCTGAGCAGGGACCCTGATGCAGGGCTCGATCCCAGGACCTGGAATCATGACCTGAGCCGAAGGCAGACGCTTAATGACTGAGCCACCCAGGCGCTCCAAAAATTTTTCTTGAGACTTTTTTGAGGGGCAATAATAATTGAGTTGGGTAAACTCATGGCTAATTTGATAATGTACCCAATATTTTATTTATTATAGAGTATTATCCACTGTGATGGGATATCTGTTGCTAGTAAAATGAAGAGGGGTAAAATTTCTCTTGAGGTAATTTAATGTGGTGAACAACATGGGATGTATGACTTTGAGCAAGTTAATTTCCAAAACTCATTATTATTAGTAAAATGAAGAGGGGGTAGAAAAGCACCTACTTCATGTAATTGCCATGAAAATGAAGAACAATAGGATATTAGAAAAATCTAATAAGTAGTGTCTACTGTTTTCCGCTATGATTAGTGTGGCTGTTGTTGTATGTTTTATTGCTATTATCAATGTAAATTTTAACATGCTTACCAATTAACTAGAATAAAGCAATGCGTTCATATGGTCAATTGATTTTCAATGAAGAAAACAAAGCAATCCAAAGGTGAAAAGAATCTAATAAATAGTGCTGGAAAAACTGGATATTCATTATCAAAGTAAATGAACCTCAACTCATACTTCACATCAGACACACACACACACACAACACACACACACACACACACACACACACACACACACAGACAGAATGAGAACACCACGTGTTATAAGGATGCGGAACAACTGATCTCTCAAATTGTTTTTGAGAAAGTAAAATGTTATAAGAACTTTAAAATAAGTTCTAGCACTCCTTAACAAAATTACACATTCATTTACCTTTGCCTCAAGAATTCCACCTCAATATGTTCTCAAGAAAAATGAAAATATGCTCATGTAAGACCTAATACATGGAAAATCTTAAAAACCTTATTAATAATGGCAAAAAACTGGAAATGGCCTGGGTTTCCATTAGTAGAACAAAAGCTAAAAATGTCTATGTTTTATTCACATAACAAACCTTAGTCATAAAAAGGAACAAAGCACTGACCAACACAACATAGATAACATAGATGAATCCTGAAATAAATGAAATTAAAATGAGTAATGTGAGTCAAAAATAATTACATAGTTGTAAGTTTCCAATTATATGATTTCTCAAAATGAAAAATCTAACTGATGCTAAGAAAATGAGATTGGGTTGCATTTGTTAGGATACAGTACAGGTTTGATTGAAAATAAGCATTAGAAAACTTTTGGGAGCAATACAAGTGTATATCTTGAGAAGGGTTTGAGATACATAGATAGATGTACATGTCAAAACTCAGCAAATGGATGGGACTTGAGAAGATGGTGGAGTAGGAAACCCTAAGCTCACCTCATCCCACCTTTACAACTAAATATCATTCATATCCCAGTAACAAACCAGAGGGTGATCCAAAGACTGGCAAAACAAGCTCCACAAATACATGTAGAGAAGAAGTCACATAAGAGAGTTTAGGAAGGGCAGAAATGCTGGTAGGAAGCTGCCTGCCAGAGGAAGGGAGCTGCAGTGTGGGGAGGGGAAAGCACCAGGGAGCCCACATGAGGAAAACAAATCCCCATAATATCTGGCCTTGAAAACCAGGATAGCTGCTAAATTCTGTGAGTTTGTATAACCAGCATGACTTGAAACTTGAAGCTTTGAAAGTCAGATGATAGATGATCGCTGGGTCTATGCCCTTAAAGAGACAATAGCCCTGGAGAAGCAACATAGAAGAAAGAGTTGTGCAACACCCAGGACAGATGGGAGGGAGCTCTGTTTATATTGATTTTGGAGCCAGTTGGGGAACTTCTCAGGGAACAAAGGAGCTAGCCGGAGCCATTTTCCTCTTCAGCCTCCAGTATAAACACAGAGCCACCTGTGGGACACAGAAATGTGCAGACACTCGCTATCTAACTTGCTAGCAGTGTTCCCTGCTGAGTTCTCCTGAGGACTCACCCCCTCCAAGCCTGCTGCCCTTGGCATGGCATTCAACACAAATTTTGCTAAAGTGACATTTGCCCCACCCAGCTATGCTTGCCATGCTTCCATGGGATCAAGTCTAGGACTAGTGGCTCAGTATGGATTTTGTTAACACCATTGTCCAGGCCCTGAGCCCTCCTGGGGTCATGCTCCCTTAAAGCCAGCTTGCCTGGGTCTCATTAGCATCACAGAGAACAAGCACAGCCCATGCAGACATATGGACTGGAAGGAAAAGCAACTGGGAAATAATAGCAGGACTTAAGCAACACACATAGGAGATTCCCCTGAAGTGCCAGGTTCTGGCAAACGGGACAATGCATTCCATGGCACTATAGGAACTCTTCTTTATAAAGCCACTACTTTCAAGCACAGAATATGTAGCTGAATTTCTAACAAAAAGAAACAGACACAGAAGAGAGGCAGACAAGATGAGAAGACAAGAAATGTTAAGGGGGGACTCAGTAGAAAACAAAACCCATAAGTAAGAGTAAGAAAAATATGAAGCACAAAAGCAAAAAATATAATTAAGTATATCTGTAAAAATCAGTCAAGAGAAGAACAAAATAAAAGGATGTAAAATAGGATATCAAATATTTGAAATGTGGGGGAAGGGAAATAAAGAATGAGTTCAAAATTAAGTGACCATCAGCTTAATATAGACTGCTAAATGCAGAAGATGCTAATATATAAACCAAATTGTAACCACAAATCAAAAAACAGTAATAGATATGAGTAAGGAATCCAAGCATGTCACTAAAGAAAACCAGCAAACCATGAAAGAGACCAAGAGAGGAAAGGATCAGAGAAAATCTAAACAACCACAAAACAAATAACAAAATGACAATAAATACATATCTATCAATAATTACTTTGAATGTAAATGGACTAAATGCTCCAATCAAAAGATATGGAATATGAGAGTGGGTTAAAAACAAAACAAAACAAGGAAAAAAAAAGACATAAATAAGACCCATCTATATGCTGCCTAGAAAAGACTCATTTCATATCTAAAGACATCTACAGATTGAAAGTGACTGGATGGAGAACCATCTATCATGTAAATGGATGTCAAAAAGGAAGCCAGAATAGCAATACTTACACTAGACAAAATAGACTTTTAAAACAAAAATTGTAACAAGAGACAACGAAGGACATTATATCCTAGTAAAGGGGAAAATCTAAAAAAAATCTAACAATTATAAATATTTATGCACCCAACATGGGAGCACCCAAATACATAAAGCAGTTAATAACAACCTAAAGGAAGTAATTAATAGTAATACAATAATATAGGGGACTTTAACTACACTGGTGAACAAATAATCCAGACAGAAAATCAACAAAGAAACAGTGACTTTGTATAATACACTGGACCAGATGGATCTAACAGATATATTCAGAATATTCCACCCTAAAACAACAGAGCACACATTCCTTTCAAGTGCAAAAGGAACATACTCAAGAATAGATCACATAGATCACATATCAGGCCTCAACAAACTTAAAAAATTGAAGTCATACCATGTCTTTTCTGACCACAACATTCTGAAACTAGGAATCAACCACAAGAAAAAATTTGGAAAGACCACAAACACATAGAGGTTAAATAACATGCTACTAAACAATGAATGGATCAACCAAGAAATCAAAGAAGAAATTAAAAAGCACATGTAAACAAATGAAAATGAAAACATAATGACCCAAAACCATTGAGACACCACAAAAAATGGTTCTAACAGGAAGTTTATAGCAATACAGATCTACCTTAAGAAGAAAAATAAACAACCTACACTTACACAAAAAGAACTAGAAAAAGACCAAACTAAACCCAAAATCAGAAGAAGGAAGAAAATAATAAAGATTAGAGCAAAAATAGAGGACACAGAAACTAAAAAACATATCAATGAAACTAGGTGCTGGTTCTTTGAAAAAAAATTGATAAACTCTAGCCAGAGTCATCCAAAAAAAAAAAAAAAAAAGAGAGAGAGAGATTGAGAGATAGGACTCCAACAAAATCACCAGTGAAAGAGAAATTGCAACCAACACCACAGAAATACAAACAATTGTAAGAGAATGTTATGAAAAAACTATATGCCAATCAATTAGACAACCTAGAAGAAATTGATAAGTTCCTAGAAACATATAACCTACAAAAACTGAAGCAGAAGGAATAGAAAAATTTAACAGACTAATTACCAGGAAGGAGGTTGAATCAATAATTGAAAAACTCCCATCAGAAGCATCTGGTTGGCTCAGTTGGTAAAACATGGGATATTTGATCTTAGAGTTGTGAGTTTCATCCCTATATTGGATGTAGAGATTACTTAAAAATAAAATATTAAAAGAAAAAAAAAAACCTTCCAAACAATAGTCCATGACCAGATGGCTTCACAGACAAATTCTACCAAACATTTAAAGAGTTAATACCTATTCTATTCAAACTATTCCAAAAAACAGAAATGGAAGTTAAACTTCCAAATTCATTCTATGAGGGTAGTATCATCCTGATATTGAAGCCAGATAAAGACACTTAAAAAACAAAAAAACTACAGGCCAGTCTCTGATGAACATAGATGAAAAAATTCTCAACAAAATACCAGCAAACCAAATTCAACATACGTTACAAAAATCATTCATCATAAATAAATGGGATTTAGTCCCAGAATGCATGGATGGTTCAATATTTGAAAATCAATCAATATGATAACTCACATCATGAAAGTATAAAAACCAATCATTTCAATAGATGCAGAAAAAGCATTTGTCAATGTAAGACATCCATTCATGATAAAAACCCTCAACAAAGTAAGTCTAGAGGGAACAAACCTTAACATAATAAAGGCCATATATGAAAAACTCACAACTAACATCATCCTCAATGGGGAAAAACTGAGAGCTTTCCCTTTGTAGTCAGGAACTGCAAGACAAGGATGTCCACTCTCACCACTTTTATTGAACATAGTACTGGAAGTCTTAGCCACAGAAATTAGATGACAAAAAGAAATAAAAGGCAGCCAAATAGGCAAGGGAGTAGTAAACTTTCACTCTTTGCCAATGACATGATACTATACGTAGAAAATCCGGAAGACTACACACACACACACACACACACACACACACACACACACAAATAAATAAATAACTAGAACTGATAAATGAATTCAGTAAAGTTGCAGGATACAAAAATCAATGTGCAGAAATCTCTTTTCTATAGACTAATAATGAAGCAGAAAAATTAAGAAAACAATTAAATTTACAAGTGTACCCAAAGTAATAAGAATAAGAATAAAACTAACCAAAGAGGTTAAAAACCTGCACTCTGAAAATAATAAAATATCGATGAAAGAAATTGAAGATGACACAAAGAAATGGAAAGATATCCCATGCTCGTAGATTGGAAGGACAAATACTGTTAAAATGTCTATATTACCCAAAGCAATCTACACGTTCAATGTAATCCCTATTTTTTCACAGAACTAGAACAAAAAATCCTAAAATTTATATGAAAACACAAAAAAAACCCAAGTAGCCAAAGCAGTTTTGAAAAAGAAGGCAAAGTTGTAGGTATCACAATTCCGGGCTTCAAGATATATTATAAAGCTGTAGTAATCAAATCATTATGGAACTGGCACAGAAATAGACACATAGATTAATATAACAGAATAGAAAACCTAGAAATAAACCCATAATTATATTGTCAATTAATCTTTGACAAAGCAGGAAGAATTTTCAATGGGAAAAAGCCTCCTCAACAATGGTTTTGGGAAAACTGGCTGGCTATATGCAAAGGATGAAATTGGAACACTTTCTTACATGATACACAAAAATAAACCCAAAATGGATTAAAGACCTAAATGTGAGACCTGAAATCATAAAAATCCTAGAAGGGAGCATAGGCAGTAATGTCTCTGACATTGACGATAGCAACATTTTTCCAGTTATTTCTTTGAAGCAAGGGAAATAGAAGCAAAAATAACCTTTTGGGACCACATCAAAATAAAATGCTTCTGAACAGCAAAGGAAACAACCAACAAAACTAAAAGGCAACTTACTGAATAAGAGAAGATATTTGCAAGTGACATATCCAATAAAGGCTTAGTATCCAAAATATATAAAAAGCTTATAAAATTCAGCACTCAAAAAACAAGTAATCCAATTAAAACATGGGCAGAAGACAGACATTTCTCCAAAGGAGACATCCAGATGACCAACAGACTCATGAAAAGATGCTCAACATCACTCATCAGTGAAATGCAAATCAAAACCACAATGAGATATTACTTTACATCTGCCTAGAATGGCTAAAATCAAAAACACAAGAAACAAGTGTTGGTGAGGATGTGGAGTAAAAGGAATCTTTCACTATTGGTGGCAATGCAAACTGGTACAGCCACTGTGGAAAACAGTATGAGGATTCCTCAAAAAGTTAAAAATAGAGCTACTGTACAATCTAGTAATTGTACTACTGGGTATTTACCCAAAAAATACAAAAACAGTAAATCAAAGGAAAACTTGCACTCCTAAGTTTATAGCAGCATTATTTACAATAGCCAAATTATGGAAGCAGCCCAAGTGTGCAAACATAGATGAGTGGATAAAGAAGTGGTATATATAAAAATATATATTTATACAATGGAATATTATTCAGCCATAAAAAAGAATGGAATCTTGTCATTTGCAATGACATGGATGGAGCTAGAGAGTATGATGCTAAGCAAAATAAGTCAGAGAAAAACATACCATATGATTTCACTTATAGGTAGAATCTAAGAAGCAACAAATGAGCAAAGGAAAGAAAAAGACAAATCCGGAAACAGATTCTTAATTATATTTTAGAACAAACTGATGGTTACTAGAGGGGAGATGGGTGGGTGGGATGGATTAAATAGTTATGGAGATTAAGGAGATCACTTTGTGATGATGATAACTGGGTGCTGTACAGAAATGTTGAATCACTACATATACCTGAAATTAATATAACACTATGTTAACTATACTGGGATTAAAATAAAATAGCAGGTGGGCATGAAATAAATTTTAAAGAAATGAAAGAGAAGTTTAGCTCCAAGATCACAAAACAAAGCTAAGGAGTGTGATAACAGTAACATTAATCATTGCCATGACAATGTGTTATTAACATTAAATTAGATAAACAGTAAATCAACTTAAAAAAACTCAGCAAATGTATATACACATTTCATGTAAGTAAATTTTATATCAAAAAGAAAAATTAAGACTTAACTTTAGTGATGTGTGTGAGGTTTTGAGGAGAACTGAATTTATGTCTGTGATTTTGAATTTATAAAAAATGTAAATGGGCTGATACATGGATAAAAAGATAACTAAATTGATAGATATGTGATAAAACCAGTAAATTCAATCATTAATGTTAGAACCTAGGTATTGGGTATGAGTGTTCATGGCAAAATTCTTTCAAATTTGCTGTATGTTTGAATATTTTCATAATAATACTTCAGAAAATTAAACACATCTACATTGACACAGTGATTCTATTTCCTAAGAGAAATTAAAACATGTGTTCACAAGGGGTGTTGTACAAGAATATTTATAGCAGTTTTATTCATAATAATTATATTCAAGAACTGACAAAAGCCCAGGTACCCAACAACAGCTAAATGCATAAACAAATTGTGTTATTTTTACACAATGGAATACCGCAATGGAAACAAACTGCTCATATAGGTAGCAACATGGAGTAACCTCAACATTATGTTGGTTGGAAAAAAAAAACTAGCATAAATTAGTATATATTGAATGATTTCATTTATATAATGCTTTAGAACTGTCAAAACTCTTAGTGACATAAATCAGTGCAATAGTTGTTTGAGGGATGCATGATCTTTGCCTGGTAATGGAATCATTCTATATATTGAATGGAAGCTTGGGTTACATAGGTGTATAGATTTATCAAAATTGATTTTACTGTATACTTAAGGTCTATGAATGTAGCCATATGTAAATTGTACCTAGATAAAAAAATGGAAAGGAATGGGTGTGTGTATGTTTATATAATTCGGAATTTAGAAGGTTTATACATTAATATGAAGACTCTGACATACATATAAAGAACAGTTTAGGACCATGTTTCTCAAACTATAAGGTCCACATCAGTCGCCTGGTGGTCTAATTCATATTTCTGGGATAGAGTCCTTTGCATTTTTACCAAATTCCCATGTCATGCTAATAATACCACTGATCCACAGATTTTATTTTGAATATAGTGAGGGTTGGAAATGGGGATATTTAATTCAAATAAAAGACTTAATAAGGCAAAATTCTTGTCTTCAGTATTTAAAACTATCTCTCATAAAAGAGGGCTATATTTTTTTCTCCCTTACATACATAGAATAGGATCAATGATAATTTATGAGGAGGCAAATACGTAATCAATGTAAATATATAATTTCAAACAATTAGATATTCTTAACAATGCAACTTATTGTCTAAAAATAGGAGGCTATTCATGACTAGAATTGATCAAGCAATTCTTATCAACTCTTCAGAATATAGCAGAGAAGTGTTTGTACATGGTTGCGTGTATGTTAAAATTTGCAGCAAGACTACATCAAATTACCTCTAAATTTCTATCCTATCTATGATTCTGCAATGGTGAAGAAGATACAACTATTGCTAAACAAATGCTGTAGCAAACCTGTAAGTTGTAAGTGTTTTGAATCTGAGATAAGAGCATAAAAGTGATGAATTGGGTTTGTTTAGTCAAGTAGACAGACTCTTTATGAAGTTCCAGGTTATATTTATATTTAATACTTAATTTAACCACCAAAAATGCCTGCTTGAAATAATGTTGTCTGTCCTCATTAAATATTTGGATGTCATACAATAAAATTATCTTTAATAAAAAAACTGATCTTGTCATTATAATTTTGATTCTAGTTGGTCATTATTTCTATTCTTTGAATTTATGCAGAATATTAAATTTCATTAATATAATGACACATTCACATACTGTGCTCAAGATGCTAGCAGGAAAACTTATCTTCTTTCCTTTCCTGGAAAAAGACAAATTGTGCTACAACCAAAATAGCCTCATTTTGTTCCCCTTGTCATCCTGGAAGTAGGAAGATGTCATTCAAAAGAGTTAAGTATTCAGAAGATGTGCAAAATCACACAATTGGAACATTAGGACACAACATTAAACTACCCAAGTTACTTACCTGTCATCAATTGGTTTTATCCATAGATTTCCAAATTTCAACTTTATGTAACTGTCCATATTAACTATTCATTTTCAAATCTTACCAAACACAAGTGGAAGCGATATCATATTTTGCAGAGATTAATTTTGAAACTTTCAAATATATGATGATAAAATAGTTTCAGGTATATGATCTTAACCTGTCATGAGTAAAGAAATCTGTAATGTTTATTGAACACATTTAACTTAAATACATACCTTCTAATAATAAATATGAGAGAATATAAAAATTGCATGAAGAAGTGAAAGAATGTTCTAATTAATACATTCAAAAAATGGATTGTTCTTTTCAATTCAATGCCTTAATATTCACAAAGCACTATAACGAGTAGTCTTGGTCAGAATTCCAAATAAAGAGAATAAGATGATTCTTTTGTTGTTGTTGTTTAAAAACCCCTTGAGATTTTCCTTTTGTTATAATAATATTTGTTCATCACTTATTTATGGTTTTATAATTGATACTTTCTGTTTGCCTGCTTTCCTAAGGACATTCAAGATTGTCCTCATCTAGACCACAGATGATGCAAGTCATTTCAGTTGATGCAAGTCATTTCAGTTCAGAAAGTTGGAACCAAAAAAGAGAGCTGAATTTTGGGAGCTACACTAATATTTTTGATTCAACTTGATTTTCATTCTAACTGCTTATGTCTAAAGAAACTAATGAAGTTTACATTTCAATGTCTATAAAATTATAAATAAAAGCAATGTGAGCAAAAGATATCAAATGATACAAATTGTATGCCTTCACAATGGAAAAAAAATGTTATGGTTCCCTTGGGATTTCTTCCACAGTCAAACATGAAAACTCATAATCAAAATTGTTAAGGGTCTTGTCATGCTTCCTTCTATATACATTATAAAAACAAAACCAAACAAAAACAATACCACAAAATCCTTAGCCTATTCATCTATATTTCATATGTTTCAGAGAAGTTATTAAAGAAAAATCAGACTAGTGACTCAGTATTTTTTAAGTTAAAGAAAAGTTGCTAAACTCAGTTATAGTCACGTAAAAGGAACATTTTGGAATCGCTATGGTATTTATTCAAATATATGGCTAGACAAAAAGGAAGATGCAATAAAATGTGTCTATGATGTAAAAATTCATGTGTGTTGACATGTTATAAATCCTTGAAAAGGACAAAAGTGAAAAGAACAAATTCGGTTATTTGATAAAGCTAATGCTGTTAAAAATAGTTCCATTTACAAAGAGTATAACTAAAATTAATTTGATAATGACTTTTCAGGTATAGAGTTTTATTAATAGATTAAGAATAGACTACATATTTTAAATTACCTAGGAGAAAACCACTTTAGTTAAGCCTGTGTTACAATTAACTTATTAAAAATTATATATAGCTTCAAATAAAATTCCTCAACATATCAAACACCTGTCTTTGACAATAGTGTTTTATTGTTGTATTTGTGCACCAAAAATTTGAGTGATTTTTTTAATGGCATTTGAAAAATGTGTATTCTTTCATAGGACATCACTTATTAAGAGTAGAGTATAAAAGTGAAGAAAACTCATAATTATTTGTCAGGCAATATATATTCTGAATAAGACATGGTCATTGCTGGTAAAATTAGGCAAAAATGACAAAAATCTAACAAACCAGTTAAGGAAATATAAAAGGAGTCAGTTTGAAGGATGCTGGGAAAATTCAAAGAATTGAAGTGCAAACCAAACAACTACATTGGTAGAAGTCTGAAACCAAGACAATCTTCAGGATTTCAGGAAATAGGGCTGAGTAGGTAGTCGTCGTTAGCATCTCTTTTTACTTATAATGATTTCTTCTCTATCAATGTTCTTTATTCCCGCCAGAATGCCTTTCTCCTTAACACTAAAATCGTGGTTATCATAATCTATGTTTTTAGCAAATCCAGTTCAGAAATATTAGATGAGGTCTCTGCTTGGAATGAACTGAGCTACATGCTGAAAACTGCACTTGCTGGTGAAATAAAAATTGGGACAGAAGTCCACCTTTCAATATATTCTGACAGCCAGAGAAGAGGGGCATGCAAGTGTAGTCGCCATTAGACAACATATGGTAGCATGTTATCATTCCTTATCATGGGCATGCTCTTTCTCTCTCTCTCTCTGTCAAAAAATAAATAAAATCTTTAAAAAAGTGGTATTCTCAGAAAATAAGAGGGGATTTTGAAAGACAAAATCACAAACAATGCATGTTCAAGAAAATGAAATAAGTGCTAAAACTGACTTTTGTAATCAAGAAGAAAAGTTCAAATATAGTTGAAGCTATACATAGGAAATAGCAAGAGGAAAAATAAACTGCAGATAAGTAGCACATTTTGATAGATTATAAATACATCAAGAATTTAGAAAAGTAGAAAACACAACTTGTCTATAGCTAATGGATTATAATTTACCAGGAGGGTGGTATTCAAAATGAATCTTAAAAATGAATGTGACAGTTTATGTTAGAAAGTGAGCTCTGAATAGAACTCATATAAAGCCTACAACCTGAGTATAATATTTATTTATTGGGCTATTTAATTGAAATCTATGTGCCCCCTTAACTTCATCATCACCACCTTCCTAGGAAGTTATGTAACATTTGTTCATTATTATGATTTTTAATTAAGAATTTGTGTCTGTATGTCTGAAACTTAAGTAATAAGAGTCAAAAACAAATGGGAAAAAACAAATAGAAATGAGGACAATAATATAGTGAATTATTAACAAAAAATTATAATTCAATATCATCTGTAAGTAAAGTATCACAGAATATATACATTGATTCAGTCTTCATTAACACTTGTACCTTTTAATTGTATTCTAATTGATACCCTTTAATCATATTTTCAAACATTTTCATCTTTCAACAAGATTTTAAGAAAGAAGTTTTATGCATATAGTAACAAATAAGTCAATACATCTTACCAAAATCAAAATTAGGAAATTAGGAAAGCAATACAATACCCCAAATTTATGAATTAAATAAACAGTATTTTAAAGTTAGTAGTATTGACTTTTACTAATGGTGTTTTGTGATGTTTTTCAGCACTCGGGCTTAGCTGACATTGAAGTCATTTCTATTTCTAAAAGTGAATAAGTATTAATCTATAAGTCAGGTAAACAATATCTGAGGCATCAACCTAGTGTTCAGGCCACATACTATTCAATCCTATTGAATTTTTAAAACTGCTTGAAATTTAAATTGGTAGATGTAGGCCAAGTCTGAATATAACACTAGCAGAAGAACTCCCTTAGAGAGTAAGAAAGAAATCTTTGCATATAGATTATACCATAATTAATATTAAATTATTTGGAAAAACTGTGGTTATTTAGATAACAAATTATTTATAACTATAGTCACAATATCAACTTCCTTAAAAAATACAATGCAAAAAGGATTTCTAAAACATTATCTATGTAAAAGGCACAATGATATTTTTATCTCAGTAGAAATAAAGTCACAAATTCTATATTGATGCAGTCTTTTGTTTTTTATAAGATTTTATTTATTCATTTGAGACACAGAGATACAGAGAGAGAAAGCATGAGCAGGGAGAGAGGCAGAGGGAGAAGCAGGCTCCTCGCTGAGCCAGGAGCCTGATGCGGGCCTCGATCCCATGACCCCGGGTTCATGACCTGAGCTGAAGGCAGATGCCCAACCATCTGAGCCACCCAGGTGCCCCTATTGATGCAGTCTTAATCATTGAGGTTTTACTTAATTTACTTGACCCTAGGATTCATATTTGGGATATGATTTCTGCTCATGTACTTTTCCTTTCTGAGTGAATCAGTCATATAATATAAAAATAACTTAAAATGTGTCTAGATTAAAATAAAATCTTATTATATAAACTTTTGTTTGTTTGCTTTATACCCACTGGATACAAATAATACATTTTATGCCATGTAATCTCATTGTCACTTTATTTTCCTATTACCATGATTATATTACTGAAACACACACAGCATTTTCTCAATTTTTAAATTTATCTTCCAGAAATTATACTATAAGATGGGCATATCTGACCTTAGTAGTAAAAAAGTGACAATAGAAAGTTTTCAGAAAGTTTAAAATGCCTGTATGCTACCTAAATAAACAATGAGCTTGATTGTGTTAATAATGCTTTCAACTAATTATTAGTTTTACCATTTTGAATAGATTAATAGCAGTGCATCTTTATAATTAAATTCACTAAAATTACAAAGCTCTATTTAACTTACAGTGTCTGAAACCATACTCAAAATACACTAAAACACTAGATTAACTTGGTCTGTCATCAGATACATGTCATTGGCAGACAGAAAATCAAACTGAACTAAAAGCTATTATTCATACTTAATAACATATTTACTTGATTATAAGATGTGTATGTGAGGAGTATACATATTTCATGGTAATTATCACAAGTAGTTGAAAATATCAAAGTCGGAGTTATTTATCATTTTTGTAAAATTAATATATGAACATCTATTTTATACAAAATACAATAAAATTAGTGATAAATGGTATTAAGAAAAGTTACAGGATGAGCCTTCATAACTTCAAAGAAATGAAATAACTGAGCATGAAAGACAGAGGGGAGACTTTAGAAGAATCAAGCAGGGGACAGGTCAATTTTTTAAAAAAAATTTGATGCAAAATTGGTATTTGATGCAAAGAAAATGGTATTAGTATAACACTTAATATGGGATAATGGGTAAAATTAGAGACATCTATATATGACAGAGTGAAAGAAATCTATAATTATGCTTAATTAAATAAATCAGTACATAAAAAATAAAAAAAAAACCACGTATCAGAAGATTCTAATTATTTCCTCCTGGATCATTATTTCTGGGGGAGGCAAGCTGACACAATGTAAGCAAACCTTAAGGAGAGTCCCATGTGGTAAGGAACTGGAGTCGCTATCCAACAGCCTATAATGAACGAGGTCTGCCAACAACCATGTGAATGAAATTGAATGTGGGTCTTTTTGCCCCAGAGAAACCTTGAGGTGACTGAAGACCTGGCTGACAGCTTGATGGTAAGCTCATGAGGGACATGAGCCAAACTGCAACTAAACCACCCATGGATACCTGACCCACAGAAAAAATGAGATGATAAGTATTGCTTCAAGCAGCTATGTTTTGAGATAATTTGTTACACAGCAATTGATAACTCATATATTGCCCTAATGTCCATCAATGGGAGAATATATAGATCTTTTCTATTTATACAATGACATATTACCCAGCAATAAAAAAATAAAAGCACTGCTACAGAAAATAATATGGGTGCTTCCTACAGGTCCAGTTATGAATAAAAGAAGCCATGTCAAAAAGAACACATATTGTAGGATTATTTTCATATCATGTTTAAATATATTAAATAAAACCAATATATATAGGCAGAAGTCAAAATAATTGTTACCTTGGGGAGTACTGGATGTAAAGGGGCAGAAAGAATTCTTTAGGATCCTTTATAAATTAGGATCCTAAATCCACATTTAGGGATCTGTAAATGTGTTATACCTTAATATTTGAGTTATTTATATCATATACATAAGTAAAAATTAAGCAAGATTTATACATAAGATTAAATACTTTAGTATATATACATTCTACTTCAATAAAAACAAATTTTAAAAAGAACACAGGAGGTAAGGTGTGTTTTGAAAATACTATATTTTCAAGACTTCCCTATGTTGATTTGAAGTACAACTTGTCTCATCTATAGTGGAATATACGGATATAGGGATGTTAAGGCTCTGAAATTATAGGAGATAGTATTATAGTTTCATAATGGTTAGTTTTAGGTGTCAACTTGACTGGGCTGAGGGATGGTAGCTGGTTAAGACATATTTCTACTCTATCTTTGAGGGTGTTTCTGGGAGAGATTAGCATTTGAATTGGTAGACTGAGTAAAGATCTCCCTCACCAATGAGGGTGGGAATCATTCAATCCATTGAAGGCTTGAATTGAACAAAGGTGGTGGAAGGGTGAATTTATGAGTGCTTGAGCTTGGTCATTTATCATCTCCTGCCTTCGTACATCAGTACTTTTTGTTCTCAGGCTTTCAGACTTGGATTAGGACTTATACATTGGCTCCCCTGGTTTTCAGGCCTTTGGGTCTGAACTAGAACTAAACCACAGACTACCTTTTATCTCCAGCTTGCAGATGGCAAGTTGGGGGACTTTCTCTGCCTTTATAATTGTGTGAACAAAATCCTTCACGATAAATATCTTTCTATATATTTATATAAATCATATTGATTCTGTTTCTCTAGACAGATTTAATATAAGCTTTTGAGTCATAAATATATAGATGTAATTAGAACCATCACAGTAAATTTGATTGCTCATATAGAACATATAGAGTGAATCATGGAATAAAGCATAGATCAAAGAACTCTGAGGAAAAGCAACATAAAAAGGCCAGGAAAGGGAAAATAAGTTTCCATAGAGGCCAAGAAGCAACAAAGTAGAATCAAGAAAATACCAGGTCATATAAACTAAGGTCTCTTGGCTGTTTTTCAATAAGAAGGGAGAGGTAATCATATTTTGCAGGATGGCCAGTTAAGTAGGGATTGAATACCATGTATTTAAATTATTGGAAAAGAGATTATTTCTAACCATTAAGAAAGTAGTTTCCTAAAGGAAGGGTGAACTAAAGTCATCTTCATAAGATCTTCTGCAGAATGGATTTTCAATTCATGATATAAAATAGGGACAAATTTAAGTAAGTTTCTGGTTGTCATAAAATCTTTTTTCTAATTATATATTACAGTCCATCTGAACACACAAGAACCTGTCATACTTAGAATCAGCAAAATAAAGTTGAATTCAGGCAAACAACCTATTATTATCAAATTGATGCCAAATACCACTTTAGATTGAATGTAATACTTTTCAACTAGTTATATTGGTGTCATATGGCTATAGTTACGAAGTTTCTATCTCAGGAGTTTAGGGGCTTCACAAACTTTAAATAATCCTGAAAATGTATTGTCAACTCCTCTCCACTCCATGAGAACTTGTCTTCCATATTTCCAGGCAAAGGATGGGAAATCCAGTTAAATTGTATTTGCTATTACTCATGCATTTCTCATATCTATTATAAAATAATATGCTTCTCTCATTCAAAAGAAACAGAAAGACTATTATTTTGGAAAAACATTCCTCATGTCATCACTTTAGAACATTGCTTCTATAGGTGTGAAGTTAGATTTATCATTTCTCAGAAAACATTGATCCTTTTATAGGTTCAAATAACTCAGGAAGCTTTTTCACCCCAAACACTGGCTCAGACAATCTTAGCCACCTGAGGAACAAACAGGATTTATATAGGGAATGGAGAGACAGAGGACATACGCTGTTATGGGTCACAACCAGTTGGAAAAGAATCTCTAAGAAAAAGTGTGTGTTATCTTAGAAATTCTCTAGCTTAGTATCCAATTACAAAACTATGGGTTATGGGCTTGAGTGTAGCTGTGAAGACTCCTCTTCTAGTTGACTTATAATAAGGTCTGAGAGACAGACTGGCTAGTACTCTAGACCTTCCCCAGGTACAATTCAAAATTAAATTTGAGAGAAAAATTTGATTACTAAACCCAATAAAAAACTATTTGAATCTGTTTACAAATTGGACTCTCTCCTCCCCCCTAAAAAAAATTAATCTACTTAATATTGTTGATGTCTGGATATTATATTTACTTAATTTTGCCTTACTTAAGGTTTAATTATTATGTTTACGCATAATTCCCATTATTTACAAAAGAACATCCAAAATAATAAAAATAAGGTTTTGAAGTTTTAATAATATATGCTAAGGATAAACAGATTATTTTGCTTACTGGTCATGTTTTTATACCTTTGTTTCTATAGATCAGTAACTTTTTTTTTTAAGATTTTATTTATTTATTTGACAGAAAGAGAGGGCCCAAGCAGGGGGAGTGGAAGGGGGAGAGGGAGAAGCAGGCTCCAACTAAGCAAGGAGCCTGATATGGGGCTTGATCCTAGGACCCTGGGATCATGAACCAAGCCAAAGGCAGATGCTTAGCCAACTGAGCCACTCAGGTGCCCCTAGATCAGTAACTTTTAATATTGAATATTTGTCAATACATTTTTCTTGTTTAAGATCATGTTTAACATCATAATCTTAAGCAGACAATTATATCAAGAAAATAAGTGTTAGATATGTGAAGAAAATACAGACCGCTTATCTAAGATTATAAATATTTTGTTATAGTGGGAGAGAGATATTAATCAACTGACAGAAGACAATCTGAAATTGAATATGTAAGAAGTATTTTGAAGATCCACCAAAGATTTTTCATCAATTTATGATATCAGGGAAAGCTTCCATGGAAAAAACATGTTTGTACTGAGGTATGATTAATTAAATGACATTTTCTAAGTGAAGAGGAAAGGAATGTAGACAGAATCTAAAGATATTTATGTGGCAAATTCCACAAAATTGAGTGAATGGATATGCGAATGTGACAGACAGGTATACGATATGCATGACCTGGAATTTTATTATGTTACTAGAAGGATGGTGATGCCATTTGTATAACAGGTTATCCTGAAAGAAGTAACCTATTCATGTTAAAGGGCATGACATCCATGAATTTAGGTTTTATTTGTGGCTTTGATGTGTGTTTCAACATCAATGATATGTCAAGGACTAATTGGATATATGAGCATATATTTCAGGGAAAGTATCTGAGATAGATATATAAACTTGAAAGTCACCTGCATATAAATAGAAATATAAATAGAAACTGAGGACTTTAATGTAGATGAGGTCAAACATGGAAGGGATACAGAATATGATGAAAAAGAGATCTCAACATATGTTTGAAAAACTGAAATATTCAGTAATGAAGTAAAGGAGGATGAGCTTACAAATGAGATGCATACTGAGCAGGCAGAGAAAAATGTGGTCCTTCAGAAAAGGGTGGTGTCAATGAAGTCAAAGAAAGTCTTTTTTTCCTTTTTTATGACTCTAAGTATCCACTTTATTATTTTTTAAAGATTTTTTAAATTAACATAATGTATTATTGGTTTAAGGGGTACAGGTCTGTGATTCATCAGTCTTAACACA
Source organism: Eumetopias jubatus (assembly GCF_037043125.1). Classification (NCBI taxonomy): domain Eukaryota; kingdom Metazoa; phylum Chordata; class Mammalia; order Carnivora; family Otariidae; genus Eumetopias; species Eumetopias jubatus. The sequence goes on from NW_028274808.1 coordinate 178,000,098, forward strand.
ATTCACAGGGCTCATCATAACACATATCCTCCCCACTGTCCATCACCCAGCCACCCCATCCTTCCCACTCCCCTCTACTCCAGCAACCCTCAGTGTGTTTCCTGAGATTAAGAGTGTCTTATGGTTTGTCACCCGCTCTGGTTTCATTTTGTTTCATTTCTCCCTCCCTTCCCCTATGATCCTCTGTCTTGTTTCTCAAATTCCTCATATCACTGAGATCATATGATAGTTGTCTTTCTCTGATTGGTTTATTTCGCTTAGCCTAATACCCTCTAGTTTTAACCACATCATTGCAAGTGGCAAGATTTCAATTTTTTGATGGCTGCATAATATTCCATTGTATAAATATATACCACATCTTCTTTATCCATTCATCTGTCGATGGATATCTAGACTCTTTATATAGTTTGGTTATTGTGGACATTGCTGCTATAAACATTGGGGTGCACATGCCCCTTTGGATCACTACATTTGTATATTTGGGGTAAATACACAGTAGCACAATTGCTGGGTCATAGAGTAGCTCTATTTTCAACTTTTTGAGGAACCTCTGTACTGTTTTCCAGAGTGGATGCACCAGCTTGCATTCCTACCAACAGTGTAGGAGGGTTCCCAAGAAAAAAAGTGTTTCAAGGAAATGATTGACTGGAGTACTATCAAATGCTTGACACATGGCTGAAATATAAAGAAAGAGAAGAATTGAAAAAAATCCTTCAGTTTAACAATGTGGAGGCTATAGGTGGCCTTCCCAAACACTGCTATCCTTCAGTTTAACAATATGGAGGTTATAGGTGGCCTCCCCAAACACTGCTTTTATGTAATGACTGGGACAGATTGAGGTTAGAGTAGTGTGATAGCCATGAAAATGCATTTGCAGAAGCACATTTGGCTGGTAGTTCCAGGTGTTGCCCCTTTGGATGCACCACTGGGTGTATAATGAGGCCATGCTTGCTATGGGGATGCTCCCAGCCAATAACTGAGCACATCAGGATAATAAGAAAAGCCTATTCCATGTGAGATGTGGGATTCCTCCAATAAGTAACTTTCGCTCAAGGACTGCTCACTGGTCTGGTCTCATCTTTCTTGGTACTATTCTGCATTCTAACACCCTTCTTATCTAATCCTCCTTTCTTACCTCTGACCTTTCACAGGTGAGAGGTCTGCATCAGAGTCTTAAGATTAATGCAATTGGCATTGGAATTGGTCTGAGAAAATGGGTGGTAAGATAGGACTGGCTAATCACCTGCAGGAAGTTGAAATGGGCACCGGGCAGGTGAGTGGTAGGTGGGCACAGATAGGTCCTGGTGGAAGGTGGTGCCAAATTGGTAAATATTTCATGGACAACAATATAGGAAAGCATCCCTGTGGAAGGAAAAGTTGCTGCTGGTGTGAGGACTCAGGCACAGAAATAGAAGTGGGGAATAATGCCCACAAAGAGAGCTGGATTGACAACTTATTGCTAAGTTATATTCCTGGCCTGCCAGCCTTGAGAAAATATCTTAGTACCATTTATGCTGGTGTGTTTGTATACATATGGGAAATGAGAAGAGTTACAACAAAATGCCCTCTGAGAAGCTGACATGGTATTCAGAACAACTGGAAGATGAGCTTCACTAACAATTCTTCTGAGCTCTTCTCTATACTATCAAAAATGTATGTTATTTTCTAAGATAGAAATTTGTTTTAAGAAAACAAGACCCAAGAGCATGGTTAAGAGCAACATTAGACCACTAGTTGATTCTAAAACAAATTATTAACTAATGATGTACTATATGTTGGCTAATTGAATTAAAATTTAAAAAAAAACAAATTATTGATCTAATTTTAGAATGTTGCACTTAGTAGAAAATAGCTTTCCTATTATTTTGCCTTGGGTTGTGACTGAGATCTCTAGTGTGAAAAAGATGGTATGAAGTGACTAGGGGAAGTAGTATATGCCTACACAGCTTGAAATTAAAAATAAGTCACAAGCATCTTTAACCAAAGTAATAGGTACTACCTTATCAGAAATAAATGACATCATCACTGTTCCCAAGGCAGAGGAAAGATAGCTCTATGATACATATTATCTAGAAGATGCCATTTAATTTCAAAATAGTAACTCTGGATTCAGATGGAATCATATGAGTTTAGCCTTTACAAAAACAAAATTAAATCAAGTGAAACAGAACATTCAAAGAACTTAGGAATATTTGTATGGCACAAGAGAATTAGATTTAGCATTGTTTTTAAGCTGATGGTACAGATAAGATGTAAGATATTTCCAAATTTATAAGAATACCTTTATATTTATACAAAAATATAAAATTTGCTTATCATATTTGGAAAAACAAACATGTATTGACAATGTGCATTATACATTCTTAGCCTTTTATACTGTATGAAGTGGTAAGTATACAATGGCAAAGAACAGATATATTATTTTAATGAAGATAGTTCAAGAACTGAAATAAAATGGGCAAATTTACTTTTGAGAGAAATATCTGCCATAAGAAAAAGTATTAAGACAATGTTGACTAAAACATATACAGTATATATGAACATGTGTAAAAGATTCAAACTATGCCAAAAATTTAATCATAAAATCTAAATGTGAATAGGTCCTAATAACATAATCAATAGGCTATCTTATTTTACTATATAAGCAACATGGGGAAAATGATTCAATAATGATTATTATACCAAGTATATATCCAAATTTTTCATTTTAGTGAACTCTATAGATAGTATATAAAGTTATAATGAAGGATTGAGTCTGGAGCATATTCACACTTAAAGGATGCACATTTAGTGAGATCTAGTCTCCATATTTTTCTAAGATAGGACATTGAAAAACTTATTTTCTTTCAAATTTTGTTCACATTATATCTCTAGTTTAAAAAATATAAGAAACTTATGCTTTATTTTACTTAAAGGAGAGCTACATTCCAAACCAAAGTACTGTTTTTTATGTTCTTGTGTCCCCTGTTCAAAAAACTTGGTCAACTTCTCCTTTCTATATATGAAGCCCAGTATAAGATTTATGATTCTCCAAAATTTGTCTCTTGTATACATATTTTTTCAGTCATATCTTTCACTGGACATCCCTATGCATTCTATTCCATAGACCTACACTGTCCAAATATATTAGTAAGTATCCACATATAGCTATTAAAAATTAAATTTAAATTCATTGAAATTAAAGAAGATTAAAATTTCAGTTTCCCAGAAACACTAGCCATGTTTTAAGTGTTCAATAGCACGTGTGTCTAGAATCTTCAATATTGCATCATTCAGATATAAAGTGCTTCCAAAAATCACAGAAAATTATATTGGACAGGGCTGTTATAGACCTTCAATCATCATTTATTTATTTATTCAACCATTAACTAATATTTTACTAAACCTTGTGATGTATCAGGCACTGTCTTTAGTTCCAGAGATATAGTGATAAATGGATATAGTGCCTACTTTCATCAGGCTTATGTTCTTGAAATTGAGACACACATAAAATATTAATCAACAAAACTATATGATAATGTATAAAGTATTAGAGTCTATACTAGAGGAATTAACATAGACTAGTGCAAGAGAGTGGTAATAAGGAAATGCTTTCCTGAAGAAATAAATGTTTCCTGAAAAATAAGTGTGAATTATCCAGGTAGAAAAAAGTGAAAGAATACCACTGTGGAGGGTATCAGGCTGGAACAGAAGTAGACTTTGTGCATTGAAGTTTGCATGTGTGAAAGCTATAATGCAGGGAATGGGCCACACCAAACAGGCTGAGGATGGCCAGACCTGACACAAAGAGGTTTCAATAAAGGCCCACGAACGGTGCAAAAACAATTGACTTAATTAAACTTTGGAGAGTAAGAAATTCCTTATATTGTAATAACGTGAACTTTGTGTGCTGATATGTAACACCCCCCATGCCAGGGGCCCACCTCCCACTCCAGTGGGATGCATGGGAAAAAAATGAGCCTGTGCCTTTGTTCTGTTCTGTGTGATCAGCTCCATGTGCCACATAGATGGCTAGGGCCTTTGCACTTCCGGTGTGCCTCTGTGAAAAGTAAGAGGAGCACTGAAGAGACAGATACAGTCATTTTAGCGTGTATCCCTGAATTTGTGTGTATCTTTATTCTCTGTCTTTGCTGGTTGGGTCAGTTGGGCTCAGATAGGAAAAAAGAAATCACACCAGCTATTTTAACAGAGAGAATGTAATACAGAGAATTGATTGAACAAGTATTGCACGAGCTGACCACTATACTGCTGCTGTAATCAAATAGGATATTTGAAGTAGAGCCATAAAAGTGCCTAATATGTGTAGCTTGTGAGGCCAGGACTTTTGTGAGGAGCACTGCTTTGCCTCCATGTGCACGTGGTAACAGTTACTTAAAACAAACAGGGTTATCATGTTTAAATGAAGTCTCACTTGTCCGACCATCATCATTGCTAAGTGGTGCCAGCCTAGAAAGGAGTGAACTCATTTTCCAGGTGTTGAAGCTTTATAAATTGGCTTGTAATTTTAGCCAATTTGGTAGATTTCTGCTTTGATTGCTTTTCAATCAAAAAGCAATTCTGGCCTTTACTGACACCAATAGGAACAAGTAGACCTAAGTGGTTTATGATGGATCCAGGAGGATGTAGTTAAAAGTGCCATTTTCTGTGGTAGAGAAAACAGGCACATGTTTGTTGGAGATACAATAAACTTGGTTTCAACAAGTTGAGCCAAGAAACTAACAAGTGTTTTGTAGAAATTCTATGTGAAGATGCTTAGAAGGTGATTTGGATTTATTGATAAGAATGGGGCTCAAGGGAAAATCTGTCCTGAATATACAGGTCAAGCTATTAGGGTGACTGAGATATCATAGGGGGAAAAATGAAGAGTTTTCCCAAGTATAGGATACTGATTCTCTGGAACCTCAATATTTAGAAGCCAGGACAGGAAAATAGCTCATTCAGGAATGAAGGGATAACTAGAAAGATAAGAAAACACCTGAAGAAAGTTGTATCATGGAAATCAAGATGTTTCAAGAATGCAAAATATGAAGAAAATTGCCCTCAGTGTCATACACTGCACTGGTCAAATATGTTGTGAGAAGAATCCACTAAATTAAGGAAGAGACTACTGATACCCTGAGCAGTGGAGGATGAAACAAGATTTCACTGGTTTGAGAGTAAATGTCAAATGAAGAAGTAAAGCCAATGAGATAAGGTCATCCTTTCGGCAACTGCTTTGTAAACTACTGCAATAGTCTGAATGTTAATAGAAGAGAAAGAACTTGGCAGTGGGAGGAGGGCAAGGGTATGAAGGGAGAGCTTCAGCCATTTGTACAACTTCCTATATTAGGAATATTAATCCTCAACTTACAGTATTTTTGAAAAGGGTACTCTTTTTACCAGAAACTATCTTGATAATGACAGTTAAATTCAGCCATTAACTCCTGAGTAAGTGGGATTCTTGATAAATCTTTGGAGATTTCTTTTCTCTCACCATGCTGTGTATTAATTAATTGGTTTGTTTTAGAAGATGAAGACCTTGAACTCCAAAATGTAGGCAGACATTTAAAAAGGTTTCTCAGAAATGTCCTTTTCATGTTCTAGTGAAATGCTATTAAGTCAAATTTAGGTATTATGACATGCAATGTGTGGTGAGGTTTCTCTGAGCATGGCTTCAAATGTCTGAAGAGGGAAGGGCCCTGACTGCCCAGCTGACCCCTGTGTCCACCTCAAACACACTCATATGCACACACATACACATACACACACACTCTCTATTTTAGGGAAGATCATAAGAGATTAATTCATGGTTAGTTTCTGTGAGCACAATCAGGTCTTCATATGCTCAGGTAAAATTGTGTTTCTCCCTCTTTTACTAAAATGATTTAGAATAAATGACCTTGACTTCTGGTTTCAGGGTTCACATGTAAAAAGAGCTTGGAAGTTGTCACTTTGTCCTAATAACAAATAAAAAGCTGAACAGACTGAAAAACCAACAATTCTTCTGGGACTTCTAAGAGAGGGGAAAATGCAAGTCAAACTGCTCCTCTCAAGCTGAAGAGACCAACAGGTAAACAGAAGTCATCAGGACTTACCAGAGCAGGGACTCTCAAGCAGAAACCCTCCAGGGAGAGGGTTCTGGGGTAGGAAAATCAGAACTGTAATGGATGAATTGCTAGAAGCTCAATTCTGACAAGTCTGAGAGCTAAAATCTCCAGGGGGACGCCAACCAAAGAGGGCTCCTACAGTTTTGTGTGGGTTACCTTCAGGAGCTCAACCTGGTGACTAGCAGCGTAAAATCCCCTCAGGCTTCCTGAGTGGGGAGGGAAAAAGGAATCATTTTTAAAGACTCCTGAGCCCTCCACTCTTAACAAGGCCTGCCCTGGGAAAACTAGTTGAACAAAACTTAACCTGCTAGGGTATTGTCAGATCCTAGCTGACCTGGGAGAAGAAAAATACCCACCACCTGCTAGCTGTGGTCATTCTGTTCCACCTAAGAGGTGAGGTAAAACCTGAGAACACTTTTGAAATGTATGGTCTGAGAGCATAGGCTCACTAAAGACTCAGACCTAATCATAGGACCCACAGAACACTTCCCCTCCACCCGCACCTCATGGCCGCATTCCTGGAGACATTTTTACAGCAATTCCTTTTACATTATGTCTGGCTGTGACCTCCACTACAATTTTTCCTGTCTCATTGAAAACACTGAGTACGGTGTTTAATGATTTTGTCTTTGAAATACATAGAAAATAAAATCTTCTAATTTTCTCATGCATTTATTTATTTATTTTTATTTTGTAAAATGTAAATTGTTTCTTTGGCCCTATCCTATAAGTAGCGTGCTCACCTACTAGCAGTTTATCAATAGGGAACACATGGGCTTCCCTAATGACATAAAAATTAGTACCTGACAGGCAACTAGGCCTGCAAAGCAGGGTTTTACAATGGTTTCCTGGCATGTTACCCTAATAAGATGGTAAATGAGGTGTGGGACACAGATGAAGTGGGTGAAAAGCTCATGGTAAAATATGAGGGATAAACAAAAGATCTTTGCTCATAAGAAACCTTGAAAGGGTTATATAAGGATGTAGGAATTAATGGATGACAAATGTGACAACCTCTGTGGTAAGTAACAAAATATATTACATTAAAATATCCAAATTATGTAAATTGCTTTGACTTTATATCTTTCAGAAACCATAAATCAAAGCTTAATTGAATACAAATGAAAAACATTAAATGATGTCATATTGCTAAAATAATATTTTCAAAGTATAAGACTGTAAGAATTGCTTTTGTTTTCCAATTTCAGATAATTTTAAAGATTCAATGTAATATATGTGCTTCATTCAATCCAAATCAGAATTCATCAAGTCTGTATGATAAATGTGTTGCTCCACATAAAAAAGGAAAACAATAATAATAAATTTAGCCATTATACATAAGAATTTTAGGTAATTTCTTTTAATTGCTGTGCAAGATCAATTATCTGGGGGCACAGAAGGCTTTTAACCTAATTCTCAAACCTCTCAATGGTCTATACCTTTTTTGATCTATGGACTCTAAAAAAATAACATTATAAAAATGAATTTTTTCCCTGTCAACTTACAAGGTTCCCCATGAACTTTCACTTGTGGTAGAGCAAAATTTATTTTAGAAATACAATTAAACTAAAAAATAATTTTAAAAATATCTTGTATTCACATGTAATGTGAAATCACATTTATCACATTATTTATCACATTTTTTTCAAAAATACTTTTTGGTATTCTAATTGTTTTTAATAATTTTCAACACAATTTTTGTTTTCAAATAAATGTATACTTTATTATTTTAAATAAGAAAATGGGGAAATATCCATGTTACCTCATTGTTGGTACTTTGAATTCAACTATTTTCCTCTGCCAACAGACGCGTGCTCATGCAGTATTGTTTCTTGCATTCAGTGGCTATTGGCCATGTGAAGATCATTTTGATGGCTGTGTTAAAAAAGGCAAGCATATATAAGGTATGGTCTCACCATGACATCCTGACTTTTTGTAAATTAACTTGTTGCAAAACAAAACAAAGATTATCATATTTATAAAATGTAATGCAAATGTCAGCCAATTTGGTGATTTCAAGTCTTTTGTATGCCATACTCACTTCATTCTTTAATATTTAAATATTAACTATCATATTTCCTTATTACATATGATGGGAAACCCAGTATCTCCCAAAAACTTCATCATTGGTCAAGAAACTTAAATTTCTCTTTATGGTCAATGTTCTGAATCCATTGAATTTCATATTCCTGTACAAAAGTTATACTGAATATGTCACTGCCTTCTTCACTCTCCAAAATAACACAGTTTAAGAAGTTTTGAGTTAATGAGAGTGGAGTTGTCTTGCAGCATATAGCTCATCATGAGAATCACTTTCTAGTAGAATATGCTGGGTTTGGGTGTGGATTATTCTGCACAAAAGTTAGGCTGTATGGAATTCTGGTTCTACTAGATCCAACATCTGTGAATGTGGGTGATTTTCTGTATTTGTGTCTCAGTTGACTTACCTGGAGATAGTGAGAATTCTGAGTTAATATTTGCAAGTTTTATTGCTGACCTACTTTCTGTTTGCTGGCACATTTTTCTGCCCCCCCCCCCACGTGCTGTTTTATGGATATCTCAGAATCTTAAAAGTTTCTGCCATTTTATCATGTAGAGAAAATCTTTCTTTTCTTTTTATTTAAGATTTTATTTATTTATTTGAGAGAAAGAGAGAGAGAGAGAAAGAGAGCATGAGCCGGGTAAGGGGAAGAGGGAGAAGCAGACTCCCCACTGAACAGGGAGCCCATGGGGCTCAATCCCAGGACCTGGAGATCATGACCTGAGCCAAAGGCTGAGGCTTAACCGATTGAGTCACACAGGTGCCCGGAGAAAATTTTTCTTCTTGTTTTTTCTCCATAGCCCATTTTGGCCATGACTTCAGGGTTGTTTTTGTATTGCTTAAGTGTATCAAGATATTGCCCTGAACCAGGGTTTGGCAAACTTTTTCAGTAAAGGGCCAAATGATAAGTATTTTAAGCTTTGCAGGCCTTAAGGTACACGTTGCAACTACTCAATTCTGCTCTTATATCTCAAAAATATAGCCATAGAAAACACAAACACAAATGGGCAGATTGTGTTTCAATAAAACTTTACAGAAACAGGTGGCTTTTGCCCATAAGCCATAGTTTGGCTATCCCTGTAATGAAACATGTATGTGTCAGGCAGTACAAATACCCGTAGACTATAGTTTGCTGATTCCAGCATTAAAGAAAGTCAGATTGATGTTTTAAGATAATTTTAAGAAATATTTTATAAATGCAACTTTATGTTATATAAATGCCATACACTATATACAGTAAAACAATAATAAAATGAGCACCTGAGGATTCAACATCTGAATTATCCAGTAGAGCATGACCAGTACAATTAAAGTTCCCTCTGTTGCCCTTTAAATTATATGACTTCCTTTTTCGGCTTCCTCCACATCTCTCACTGCTCTCTGAAAAGAATTATTAACTATACATTATTTTCTTGGTTTTCCTTATCAGTTGATCCTTCTTATTTGTGGTATCTATGTTACATAAAATTGAGGTGAACACTGAATTAGCAAATACAGAACTGTCGCTCTTAGGCAAAATATGAAGACACACACACATCTCACATAGATTACTATCTTTAACCATAGAAACAACTCAACTTTGTAAATTTGATTTTATTTTACACAAGAGGAAACAAGGTTCAGAAGTGTTACGTGACTTGCCTGAGGCTGCCCCCTAACAGATGCCAGAGTTGGGGTGCAGTCCCTGTCCAGCTGGCTCCAGAGTCAGACTTTCTTGCACTACAAAGCACTGTCATCTTCATCTTCTGGCCATTTCTGTGAGAGCTGAAACAAGAAGACAGAGCTTCACCTTGTTAGACCTCAACTGGGAACATGCGTCTCAGTGACTAAAATTTTTCACTGTTCTGAGCATGTCTGAGAATGATCATGAAAGTGTCCTGACTACTGATTTTTTGAGATCATAAATAAATTGTAGCAGGTAGGCAAATTACAAATACAGAATTTTAAACAATAAGTGTTGACTGAAGTTTTGTTAAGTTAATATACATGTATTTTAGTTTTATATACTTTTGATTTTTATGTAATTGGTGCCATACCAAATGCTTGCTTGCTCATTCATTCATTCATTCATTCATTTATTACAATGTTACTGTCAGGCCACACATATTTCTGAGATAGTTCCATTTAATTTGATTGTGGCTCATTCATTTATTTTTTTGTAGCTAATTCTGACATACAGATATATAATTTCTTTGTCTATTCTTCTATTTGGGGGACATTTTGGCTGTTACGAGTTTCTTCCTATTAAAAACAATTCTGGTGTGAATATTCTTGTTCAGGACTGTTGGTTAAAGAAAAAAAGTTTCCATGAGATATATCATCTTTACTTTAATTTGCTTGATCACAGTTTCTATCTCTTTAATCACTTTATGGAAGGATAACATTAGTAGCTTTTCTAATCTTAATCCAAACTAACATATAAGGGATAAAACTAAATTAGCTATAATCTCTTAGATTTTAAAACCTAGTCTGATTATGTTTTCTTTTACTTTTTTTTTTTTTTGCTGATTTTTTTTAAGATTTTACTTATTTGAGAGAGAGCTAGAGTGAGAGAGCACAAGCAGGGGGAACGGCAGAGGGAGAGGGAGAAGTGGACTCCCTGCCGAGCAGGGAGCCTGATGTGGGGGCTCAATCCCAGGACACTGCAATCATGACCTGAGCCGAAGGCAGACACCCAACCAACTGAGCCACCCAGGCGCCCCTGATTAAGTTTTCCAATGCACTGTTTAAATGCTTTGTATTCATGATCATAAGTGTGAATTGGCATATAACTTTTTTATTGCCTTTTTTTTAATCTGGTGTTAATAAAACGCCTCTTAAAATTAGATGGTGTTTTCAGTTTTTCTATGCCTTTTAAAATTTGTGCATCTGTTCTTTAGAAATGTGGTAAAATACTTCTGTAAAACATATTCTGATGTTTTATTTTTTATTGTTATTTTAAAAATGATAAATTTATTCACTAAATTTCCCCTTAAAATAACGTGGAATGTATATTCTCTCTTTCTAACTTTTTGGTGATTCCTTTTGAAATTTTACCATAATCTATTTAATTTCAAAAAGTAGACAATTGCTTTCTAGAACAACAAAAATATATTGGAATTCTTTGCTAGTCATAATCCCCATTATAGGCTTATACATTATCATGATCTAACAATTAGATGTTACTACTATTTTCTTAATACATTTGCTTAGAATTTTATGTATCTTTTTTAAATTTGTATTTGCCTGACAGTTTTTCTTGCTTCCCTGTTTTAGATATCTTTTATTTTTTTTGAAAATCATCATATATGTTGTGATGTATATATGTATGCCTGTGATATCAATATTTTAGGGAGAGTCTGTTCATGGTAAGTTTTGTCAGGTTTTGTTTATCTTATCCTTGTTCTTGAAAGAGAGTTTGCCAGGTACACAAATGAAAATTGATGACTCATTTCTTCCAACATTTTGCATATATTCTTCTACTGACTTTGCCTTTCTCATTGTTGCTGTTGAAAAATTTACTATCAGTTGAATTGTAAGTTTTTTTTTTTTGTTTTGTTTTGTAGATTATTTTTGACTATTACTACTTGCCATACAGGTATTCATTTATTTTAAACAATCCTGTTTGGGATATGTTGGAATTTTTCTTGATTACCTATTTTCAAACATTTTTGTTTTCCTCTCTTATAGATGACAATGATGCACCAGAGTCATTCCCTAGAAAAGTTAGGGAGAACTTTATGATTACATTTGTATTCCAGGGGTGCCTGGTTGGCTCAGTCATTAAGTGTCTGCCTTCGGTTCAGGTCATGATCCCAGGGTCCTGGGATCGAGCCCCACGTCGGGCTCCCTGTTTCTCCCTCTGCCTCTCCCCCTACGTGTGCTCTCTCTCTGTATCTCTGTGTCTCAAATGAATAAAAAAAATCTTTAAAAATAAATAAATAAATAAATAAATAAATTTTTATTCCAAGTTGACCTTTAGAATATGACTTTATTCTGTAGACATCTTGGATTAATAACAAATTAAAGCCTTGTGTTTTAAAAGACATGTGGCTATTTGCATAAGCACTAATAAGCACTACTGAAGAGAAACAGGTGGTTGTGTTAAAATAGTTTTTCACCTTTAAATATACATACATTTGATTCTTTTTTTTTTTTTTTTTTTTTTTAGAGAGAGAGTTTGCTTGTGAGCAGTGGGGTAGGAGCAGAGGGAGAGGGAGAGAGAGAATCCCAAGCAGGCTCAATGCTCAGCACAGAGCCTCACTTGTCCTGAATCTCAGGACTCTGAGATCCTAACCTGAGCTGAGGTCAAGAGTCAGATGCTTACCTGACTGAGCCACCCACATGCCACCTTAATGTACATTTGACTCTTAACTCTCATTTCCCTTTCCTTTCACATATCAAAATTCAGAAAAGAACTAATATTGTGTTGTTTCTACATACCTCACACTGGCTGAATGTCCCAGGCAATGGTGCCATAAAAGGATTCAGTGTTGGTCTCTGCTGCTGGCATATTGAGCACTCAGCAGTAGGCATAGCCAGAAGGTCTTTGGTAAGTGGAAGACTATAATGCTCAGCCCATGTATTATCTCCATCCCTGCTACCATGGCCAATTTGTTCATGAACCCACTCGGCAATGACAGAAGTGATTAGGAAAAGATGCTGACTGATATCCACAGAACAGGTCATTCTATTCACTTGATTATTGAAATCCTCCTCTTCTGAAAGTCACCCTTTTGGGAGCATTCACATGGGACACAATATCTTCATGTTTTCTGCCCATTCTGAGAGATCTAACTATATGTCTTCCCCAAATTTTGTTGTCACCAGTTTTGCAGTCATGTTCCATCCAAGTCCCTGACCATCCAGCCAAACCTTTGTCTACAGTACAAGAATTGGTATATAATTATACATGTGGCCATTTCTTTTTCCAAGCAAAGTGAACAACCAGGTGCACTGCTTGAACTTCTGCCCATTGGGAGATTTTTCCTTCACCACTCTCCTTCATGGATATCCCAGGAAAAGTCTGTAGCACTGCAGCTGTCCAATTTCTGGTGGTGCCTGGATACTATGCAGAACCATCTATGAACTAGGCCTAAGTCTTTTCTTCTGTCAACCAATCATAGGGAACTCCCGATGGTGCCATATGTACCACCTGGAAGTGAGAACCAGTGTAGCAGAAGTAGAGACCATGAGCATTTGTGTCTCTTCTTCACCTAATTTACTTATGCCTTTAGGTTCTCCTAGGACCCAATTATGTGCATACCACTTCTGTTTGGTGATAGAGTGTTGTTAGGCATGCCCAACTTTATGGCTTGTTGGGTCAGATAACACCTGGCTCATGATGGACCTCTCAGGTCACATGATAAGTTGGTAGTCCATGGTTAAGTGTTTAGTCTCTCTAAGGCCCAGCAGTAGGCCAAGAGCTGATTCTCAAAAGGAGAATAGCTATTTATGGAGAATGGCAGAGCTTTGCTAATTGCCTGCACAGTGATTTACCTACAGGAGCGTGCCGTAGACTATAAAATTATCCCTACCTGCCACTGAACTTTAAGCACCATTGTATCTGCTGGATTTTATGGCCCAACTGGCAGAACAGCTTGCACTTCAGGCTGGACATATTCCAGAGCCTTCGCTTCTGGGTCACACTTAAAACTCGTAGCTTTCCAAGTCCCTCAATAAATGGGCCAGAGTAATATACCCAAAAGAGGAACATGTTGTCTCCAAATTCCAAGGAAGCCCACTATGAATTGAGCTTGTTTTTTGGTTGTTTAAGGAAAGGCCAGATGCAAGGATTTCGCCTTTGATTTAGAAGGGATATCTCAACATGCCCTATGTTAACAGATCCCTAAAAATTTCACTGAGGTAGAAGACCTCTAAACTTTCATCACATTTAATTTTCATCTCATGGCATGTATATTTCTTACCAATAACTCTAAAGTAGTTTCTACTTCCTGCTCACTAGGTCCAATCAGCATAATTTCATCAAAGCAATGGAACTGTGTGACATCTTGTGGAAGGGAAAGGCAATCAGCGTCCCTGAAAAATACATTATGACATACAGCTGGAGTCTTGATATACTCTTGAAGTAAAACAGTACTTCTGTTTTTGACAGTTGACAGTATCATATACAAAGTCACCTGGCTTCTTGCTTCTTACAAGTTGTTGGAGTGTCCAGTGATGATATTTTATATTGCTATATTGCTCCATTGCTAGATCATGCTACAGATAAATTAGTGTTCTTTATTACTAGAAATAGAGTCATTAGCATTTAAACTCTAATCAGATTGGAAATCCAATTCCAGAAAGCCCAAAACCAATTCAGAAAACTCATTCCTAAAATTCTGTTTTTCTAGAACTATTCTCACTACCAAGAATCTGTATTAGGCTTCTCCAGAGAAATAAAACCAGCATATATATGTGGGGGGGGCTGTTTGTGTATGTATGTATTTATATAAACAAAATAAGGAATTGGCACACATGATTATGGATGTGAAGAAGACCCAATGTCTGCTTTTGGAAAGCTGCAAACCAAGGAAAGCCAATGTTATAGTTCTATTCTGACTCCAAAGTCCTCTGAGTCATGTGAACCAATGGTATAAGTTCCAGTCTGAAAGCCTGTAGGCTAGATTTTGCAGCTGATTTTCCAGTTTAAATCCAAAAGCTGGAAAAAATTCCTGTCCCCATTCAGGCAGTAAGGCAGAAGGAGTTCCTCTTATTCAGCCCTTTTCTCCTATTCAGGTGTCTGTTTAATTGGATGAGGGTCTCCCACATTAGGGAGGTCATTAGGCTTTACTCTATCAATTCAAACGTTAATCTCATCTAGAAACACCCTCAGAGATACACTAAGAATAATGTTTGACCAACAGTCTGGGTACTTCATGACCAGTTGATATAACATTAATCATCAGAGACTTTCCCAGGGTTTTCAACTGAGGATATGACTTAGTTGTCCAAAACAAAACAAAAAACCCTAGTGATTTGTTGAGGCTGACTGGAATTCAAGGGTAGAAGTAGGAAGATCTATTACAAGTAAAAATTCTAGGGACAGCATCTGTGGAGCCACTGAGAAGTAATAAGAATCTTTATAGATTTTGGATGCAGAGCCAACAGAAGTAGGTATGGGTTGAAAACACTAAAGGAGACAAGCACAATCCCAAGGTTTTTATTTTAAAAAAGGGAAGAGTGGAGTTGACATGAAATGATTTGGTCTAGGTAAGCAGATTTGGGAGAGAAGAGAACAAAATTTGCATTTGACACCTTAATAGGAGAAATCTATTAGATATTCAAGCTATTATTCATTTATTGAGACATTTGTTAATAATGAATTAAATTTGACTCTTCCAAAAAGTTTGACAATTTTCATAGACACTCAAAAAACAAGATGTAAAATTGAAACTATACTTATGTAGTTGAAACTTATGGTATATCTTCAGAGGGGCTCTACCTGGGCATTTACAAGTCATTGTACATTTTTGAGAACCCAGTTTGACTTTACATAGCCTGGACGTATAGCCATTCTTGCCTGACCACACAGCTATGTGCTGGGAAGTAAGAAGATAAGAACATAGATCAGATGCCTTTCAGTGGTATGCCAGTCTCTCTGTGACTTTGTCCTGAACAGCTTTTCTAGCTTCATTATTCATTGCCCTCAAGCATTTTTCTCCAATATTTTAGTTATTTCTGCTTGCTAGGGTCTCTTTCCTACCCCATATCTTTGCTCATGCTTGTTTTAGTCTGAGAAGATCTAGTCTCCCATTTTTCCAATTCTTAAATTCATTTACCTGAAAAACATAAACAGCTACTCTCTCCTCCATGAAATTTTTCTAATGTCAAAATAAGTTATTTTTCCCCTATGCCTCCATCACAGTTTTAGAGATCAATAAATATTTAAAGATGCTGCCATGTATTATAGTTTGCTATTATCTGTTTTTTCTCCTTTTTCCCTTTGTAAGACTGCACTCATACTGTGAAAATATGAACAATGTTACTATGAACATCACTTATTTTTGTATCCCTCAACACCTTGCACATAGTAGGTCCTTAACATTATATGATTATTTCATTCAGTTGAAAAAGCGGAGTATTTCAACAGCAGTGAATAAAGCAATGAACAGCGCAGGCTTTCAAAAATCATTATTATTTTAGACAATACTTTAACATACTTTAAAAATCACCTTAAATTGTCCCCTATAAATGCTTGGTACTATGGAAACAATTGTGAAATCCATGTTAAAAATCAGTAATAATCTGCATGCTTATTTCCAACATCATGTGTTCATTTCTTGATATCAGAGATTGGCACATTATTATTACACAGCAATAAGAACAACAACAAAAGCATACAGATATAATACCAACCAAACATTTATGGGGTGTAGTAATTAAATCATGTATTTATATGTACACTGCTTTTTTACCAATGTTTACATTTTTATGTAGAATGTATAAACGTTATTTAAAACCAATAAAATGTTATATTATAAGCAGGAATAATTCATATGATTAAGCTATGAGGAGACAAAGAACCGGTTTTTAACAATTTCTAATTTGCTCCATTATTCAAAGGTAAATAATCAACACAGTATTTAGAATTACTTGTGGCTTCCACAAATTTATAGTCTGACCATTACAGAAAATAATTGGATGTTTACCTCATTCTGTCCATGTGCATTGTTACTATTTATACAACTACAGGAGATCATCATTAAGGACTAAATGAATTATTCAAATAACCATTTATAATTAAGTGTGTTTAAACAAGATAAAAATGTTTAATAATTGAATTATTTTTAAAATGTTGAAATGACATCATTTTATGACTTTTTAGTGATAATAAAGAAAATACAGTAGTAGGTTGTATACTAAGATAATTAATTTGACAGCCTAAACTATGCGATCTTCAGCCAAGTATAAAAAAGGTGAAAAAAATGGTGCTAACCAGCCGAAATTAATGTCATAAAGTCCATGTAGTAAAACTGATGCATATTAAATGCATTTTTTTTTCAAACCCCTCAATCCTCAGTCAGAACTAACATCTCTTATTTAGATGTTAATCTGGCATGGTTAAATTATTTCATGATCCATGATAGAACTGGAAGAATAAGTTGAAAGTGGAGAGAAGCTATGAAAGAAAAAAGTCTGATAATTATAAAAGGAAAGCCAAGGCCATAACAAGAATCCAGAGCCTTCTCAGACACTTTCAATATTTTTCTATAAAAAATAGAATCTGAGGATGTAAATTTTGATTGAGCACATATGTATGGTTTCATATTTAATACTGACAATAATTAGAAGAAGAAAACTGAGGTTTATAAAGGTTAAAATGATAGTTATATTAGTTTGTATTATTTACTGTGTGACCAAACTGGACTAATATTCTCTTAAAAGCACAAATGTTTTTACCTTGAAAACACACAGAGGATCAGTTTGAGATCCCAATATATTGGGGTGGATTCCTAATGACTTTGAATGGTCAGCCATACTTCTAGATACAGAAGAAACGCTGAAGCTACTCCCTAACTCTTTTATGATAAAAGATAACTACAATGCCTGGTTTGCAATAACCTGGATTTTCAAAGCTGTGAATAAATACTATATTTATGAAGGAAAATCTGACTGGCTTTCCAATGAATAAGCCGGAAAAGTAGATCTATATTCCTTCACAAATAAAGAATATATGTTATTCATTGAAATAGGACAACATGGATTACAACTGGGTCTTTAGGTGAGCTGAAGAGCTGCTGCTGATGGTACTGTTTATCTTTAAAGAAACCATAATTTGTAAAAATAAAGACATTACAAAATAAGAGAGAATAACTCTAATTCTACAATCATCCCTAAGTGAGGAAAAACTCCATAGCTGTCACCTGATATTCTTTATTAGAAAAGTTTTCAGAAAGAAATGATAATAAACACAAATGTCATGCAATGAACAGATATTTATTATTTATGAGTCAACATAACAGTTAATGTTACTAAGCCTGCATCAAAACAAAGAAACACCTCATTGAAACTTATATTCATGGTTGCTATCAGCCAAGGTCAATTGCCTGCTTCTCTCTTTCTCTCTCTCTCTCATTCTTTCTCCTCTAATTTATCCATCCATCTATCCATCCTTCCAAGTTTAATTGTTTTTTTAATAAATCCACATAATCAAGCTCTCTAATATTTATTGTGCTTTTTTTTTAGCACTTGTTTGCCCTTGATTGAAACCCTGCATGTACCCCCGCGATTTTCTCTACCCTGCTATGTATAATGGGGTAGCTGGTGCTGTATGTCCTAAGGATTCTAGTCAGTTGACTTCTAACTATGGATGATGCGTGCAAAGCATTTTTGGGAGACTTCAGTTGGGGAAGAGAGGAGTAGATGAATTTATCCTCCTCTCTATCTTGCATTACATGGGAGTGGTTCTGTCTCCGTCTCCTCTGTGGCTGCAAGTGTTCCCAGATAAACCATATATTCTACCTCTCAGTCTATCCTGGGTCTGCGTCCCTCCAAAAAACCCTCCTTCCTTTGTGCCTCCAGCCTGGAGATCATAGTAGCTACTTGATATTGCTAATCTCTGGGCTGATCCACTCTCTCAATTTTGCATTCTTAGCTTTTCTTTCACATGACTAAACAATCCTCTACATTACTCTGCATATTCAGGTGGTTTATGTCATCTGGTTAGACCTGATTGACACAGCAAACTAAGTATTTATCTCTACATTCTAAAATGGTGTTTTGGATGCAGTGTGAATAAAATAAGTAATGTTTGAGTATATTTTCCATTTTCTCTATGGAATAAAGGGACTTCTGGTTCTGCCAGTTGGGTTTCTTCCCCTGCCCTCCCCTACAGGGGATTTGTTTATTGCCAGATACATTTTTATGATGATAAAAATTAGACTAGTTGTGAGATCCTTTTCATAGAAAGAAGTGTAAGTATATATCTGTTTCGTGTGCAGGAAATTTTTAAAAAGATGGATTTTAAAAAATATTACTCTGTGCTACATTTATGTTGTTTAACAATGTAAAATAAACAAATAAGCGTTGTTTTAAAAGTATGTTTGTGGTACTGTGTTGTGTATCTTTGAACATAGGAATTGCATGGGGTATTCTAGAGGAAATAAGAGCTGTTGCTCATAATGGTAGTAGTGATGATTTATTGCAAAAACCTTTTTTACGTTCTCTTCCATCTGTTTTGCTTTCCTTCATGAACTTGGTTTCCTATTTATCTTCTTTTTCTCAATTTTGTTTTCCTAACAAGTGATTTTTTTATTTAGAAGTTCTGAAACTGGAATTATGGTTAATTCTGAAATATATTTAACAATAATATTAATAATTGATATTTATTTTCTGCTGATTATGTGACAGGGACTGGTACACATGCTTCATAAATAATACTTTACTGAATCCCCACCAGGATCCTGTGAGTTCAGCAACATTATTGTCCTCATTTCATAGCAGAAGGAACAGGGTTAGAGGTCAAATTGAAACTGCATTCTAACTTAAGGTACTGTGTTTAGCTATTATGCTAAGCAGAAAAAAAACAGGATTTACTGAATATTATGAAAATATAAATGAAAATAAGTTTGTAAGTTTTTAAATTTCAGATAAGAATGTTACCGAACCTGGACTGGATCGCCCAACGGAAGAACCAAGCGGCGCCTGGAGATCTTGGAGGATTGGAGGTTTATTTAATGCCGATGGGCTCAGAGGAGAGTGGTCTCCAAAGGTCTGAGCCTGGAGCACAAACAAAGGGGGCAATTTATACACTTCTACTTCTGCATATTTGGCACTTTTGGTGCATGCAGGAAGCGGGGCGGGGAGAAGGGCTGGGAAGAGCCCCGGGGCAAGGACCCGGAGTCTCTCGCTGGCTCAGTGGGCCATCCTAGGACACAGATTTTCCTTATCAAGAATAGTGCAATTTGGGAATGACAGGCTTTGCTATAAACATGGCTAATAGCCATGATAGAAGTAAATAGCTCCTTAGCTCCCATGTTGAATTGTAGAGAGAAATTTCATAGGTGAAATATATTTAGAGGGCGCCTGGGTGGCTCAGTCGTTAAGTGTCTGCCTTCGGCTCAGGTCATGATCCCAGGGTCCTGGGATCGAGTCCTACAGCAGGCTCCCTACTCAGTGGGAGACCTGCTTCTCCCTCTCCCACTCCCCCTGCTTGTGTCCCTGCTCTCGCTGTGTCTCTCTCTGTCAAATAAATAAATAAAATCTTAAAAAAAGGAAATATATTTAGAGTTTTCCAGATGCAAACATCTACAGAAATAGGTAGAAACTGAATTCACAAAATTAGAATGAGCTGAACAATTATAGTCAATTATTTTCTGAGAGATTTATTCACAGAAACAACAAAAAGAATACTTATTTTGACTTATTTGTTGAAGTAGTACAAATGAGATCACAAAAATAACTTTATTGTATATTACTTCTTTTGTATTCTAAATATTGATCAAGGTTTTATACACAAAATTTCAGTCACTTCTTTCTCTTTTTTAAAAATGTCTTTAGTCCTATGATTTTTTTCCATATACCTTTTGTTGGTAAAAATAGAACTCACTAGAGAATTATTATTGGCTTGAAGAAGGTGACAAATGTCCATAAATCCTTGCTATTTTGGGGGGATTATATTTCATGCCGAGTTAATGGTTTAATAATTCAGAATGATATTTTCATAACGAAGTGGTTAAATGATTATCTAAGGTACGATTTGTCCTCCATGAAAAATCTATGAATTCATTATTGAAATTAAAATGTAGGATTTTATTCAGAGTTTTTGTCTAAGTTTCCTTTCTCATGTCTGTCTGTCCTTGGTCCTTTCATTTTGCTTAGGGTTTATTTTTTTGCATAAGAGATATAATCCCTTCCTGTTACTCATCTGTGTCCATCCTTCTTTTTCTGAAAAAATCAATTCAATGTCTAATTACAACCTCAGTTCTTATGAGAAATCTAAGGCTCTTTTTTATAGCTGAGTTCAATGGGCACTCATCCTCCTCTCTTATTGTCATAATCAAATACATGTCACTCCCACTTGTCTAGAGATCATTTAACCAAAAAACAAAAACTAGGAGCAATAAAAAAAAAATGAAGTGCCAAAATTTTCATTAGGTTTTCTACCATATCAGGAATCTAGGGACCACAGATAGTACCACATTATCTAAACACCATCCAAATGGTGAATTTTGGAATTCTCCCAAAATACTGTTCAAGTATTTGCCATTTACATTCTAGTTCATCTTACAAATATTTCTTCTCAATTTTTCCTGGAACTTGCCCATCACCCTTGTTATGGATTGAATTGATTTCCCAAAGAGATAAGTTTAAGTCTTAAACTCCATATCTGTAAATGTGACTTTATTTGGAAATAAGCTCTTTGCAGACATAATCAAGTTAAGATGAGGTCATTAGGATGGGTCCTAATCCAATATGGCAAGTGTCCTTATAAAAGAGCTATATTTGGACATAAATATACACAGAGAGTAGAATGTCATGTGAAGACACACACACACAGAAGGAGATGGCCATGTGAAGACAGAAGCAGGGATTGGAATTATACTGACACAAGATAAGAAACAACTGAAGGTACAAAAAGTTGGAGGAGGCAAGGAAAGATCCTTCCCTAGAGGTTTCAGAGCCAGCATTGCCCAGGCAACTCCTTGATTTTGGAATTCTAACCTTTAATACTCTGATTCAATAAATTTATTTTTTTAACTCACTCAGTTTTTGGTACTTTGTTATGGAGCCTTAAGAAACCAACCAACCCTTGACTTCAATCATACAATGAACACAAATTTATTAATATACGCTCTATTGAGGTTGACAACTGTCTTCATCTGTTGGGCTACAAATAACAAAAATACCATAGACTGGGTGGCTTAAACATTTGCTTCTCACAGTTCTGGCAGCTGGGAAGTCCAAGATCAATGCACTGGCATGTCTGATGTCTGAAGAGAGCTCTTTTCTTAGTTTTCAGACAGTTATCTTCTCCTTGTATCCTCACATTGCAGAAAACAGAAAAAGAATAAGCTCTCATATCTCTTCTGAGAAGGACAATAATGCCATTCATGAGGATTTCATTCTTATTACCTAATTACCTCCCAAAGGCCCCACTCCCTACTAGTATCACATTGAAGGCTAGGATTTCAACATACGAATTTTGGAGGGACATAAACATGCAATCCCATGATCAAAATTTTAGCTTATTCAGTGGATTTGTCTCTGCCATTAGAGGCACAATAGTAATGGTGCACACCAGTCCAAAAACTAGCATAGTCATCATGAATATGGATACAAAAAGTTCATCTGCTGAAGCTCATGAATTTCATTCTCAGATTGACCTTTATGTCCTTATCATTACTCTACTCTATTTTTATATTCAACTCTAAGAAAATTAGTTCTTCTGATGCCCAGGCTCCATAGATGATTAGAAACAGCAAATTGAGTGGGAAGAAATGGATCCAAGAAATATAGTTAGAATAGGAATTATTACAGAACCATGAAGTGGTAAATTTAAGATCTGCCTTAGAATGTAAACTCTGCTACTATTAACTTTCTGGAGATTAGGAATTCAACTTAATTTTCCAAGATTCGCTTTCCTCATTTGTTAAATGGAAAACCATAACACCATTATTATTACAATTAATGATGTAACATTTGACAGAACAGACATATAGTAGGAATTATTGTCAATTCAGTTTTTCCTCATTTTATTTCATAAGGTATACCAGTCTAGCAATACTGACTGTAAATAAAAAGCCTGATCATGTATTTTCATTTAGTGCTAAGCATGGAGTTGAACTTGAGTCTTCAATGAAATGATTAAATTATAATTAATAATTAGCAAAAATTTATACAATCCATTTAGGAGCTCGTGTCAGAATTCTAAGGTTGCTGTAACAAATTGCCATGAACTTTATGGTTTAGAAGAACACACATTTATTACTTTAACATTTGGTAGGCCAGATATCTGTCACCGGTTTCTCCAGACTAAGATAAAAATGTCAGTGGATCTGTGTTCCTTTTTGGAAGCTCTAGGGTAGAATTTTTCCTGCCTTTTCCAACTTCTTAGAGGCAGCCTCCATGTCTTGGCTCATGGACCCTTCCATCTTTAAAATGAGCAACTTTGTAATTCCCTGACTTCCCATAGTCACATGTCTTTCTCTGACTACATCCAGGAATGATTCTCTACTTTTAAGAAATCATGTGATTTGACTGGTCCCAACTGGGTAACCTAAGATAATCTCCCTATCTCAATATCCTTAATGTTAATAACAGTTTGAGGGTCCTTTTTGTCATTTAAGGTAACAGATTCACTGTTCCATGGATTACAGGATGTGGACATCTTTGGAGTGGTGGAGTGGGAGATGGGAACGTTGTTCTGCGTACCACAAAATTCTTTAATCCCTACATGAGTTTCTAAATTACACTGAATATTCATTACATGTAATGGATATTTTTAAGAAATTTTGGTTAAATAATGTTGAATATTATTTTTGAAATATATTCGATACTTGATAATTAGTAGAATCTCTGATATCCATTAATATTCATGGGAGTACACTAGACTCACCACATACCTAGCTATTCCTGTTAGTGAAGCCCTCTTAAATATTATACTAATGTAGTAAATGTTAATTGCCTCTGTAATTTAGGCTATTTTCTAGTTGGAGTATCTACTGCCTTTATAATGATTTCCAGAGTTGTTAAATTTATTTAACTTCTTGTGCTAATTCTAAATTCCTACTCCATAAATGGAAATTTGTGAAATGTGTTACCACAAATGTCAAAGTCTCAAATTAGAAAGTAAAAATGAGGAATAAAAATAAAGTTGGCTAAGTCAACATATAATTTTTTCTAATATTATTTTATTTATTATTTTTAAATGGGAATAGCACCGTTGAGTCTCCTACAACTTCAGAGTTCTAAATAGATTAACTGAAAAGCAAATCCACTAAGGATTTACACAATGCCTATCACTTTTATGTATTTGAACTCTAAGAGCTTTACGAACAAAAACAGGAACAGTAGTGTCTAGGTATAGCTAGTACAGTCCTTTTGAATCAGAGAATTAGTGAATGTTAAGAGCTAGACGTAACTGAGTTCTAGAATTATTAGATTACTTCTACATAGGTATGAACTCATTTACAATTTACCCAACAAATATTTATTTGGTGCCAGGCATTGTACTGATTACTACAGAGTGGGGGGTAAGAAAGATCTTTCAATGCCCTTCAGAGTTTACAAATGAACTAAAGCAAACTTGTCATATAAATATGCTTTTATCACATTCAGAGCACTTCCACCATTTCACTGATGCCCCCATCATTCCCTTTCCCTAATCAACTTTGCTCTCCTTAAACAATAATTCATCCAACTTGAGAGTTAACTCTAGCTTTTATTATCAAATGCATTCTTGGTATAATTCCACTGAAACTGGAAAATCTGGAAAATTAAATAAACTTCAAAAGTTTAGTGAAGAATTAAAAAATGTGTGATTCCAGCAAGATGGGAGATAGCTGGGGTAAAGAGGTCTATAATAAGAATATTCAAAAAGTACCATTTTGGATGCCTGGGTGGCTCAGTCAGTTAAGTGTCTGCCTTTGGCTCAGGTCATGATCCCAGGGTCCAGGGATCCAGTCCCATATTGGGCTCCCTATTCAGCAGGAGCCTGCTTCTCCCTCTGCCTTTTCCCCCAACTCATGTGCTCCCTTGCTCTCTCTCTCTATCTCTTGCAAAAATAAATAAATAAAATCTTTTTATAAAAGGACCCTTTATTTTAAGTATAGTCAATACTAATTAATCTTAGAATTGACAGATTTAGACGTTGTTTATTAAAATATGTAATAAATTTACTATTATAAAATGAGAAGTATGAGTAAATAAAATAAATATGCAATATTTATTCTAATTTCAATTTTCAAATCCTTGTATATTCTCTTCTAGAAATTATGTTTCATTGAAATAAAGGAAAAGAAGGTAATAAGTTATCTTATAAGTGTTGACTTCACCAAATTGGGAGAACCACCACCATCACCATTACTACTACCAAAGAAATAGCTATGGACAACTCATTTCATAAAAGCAGAGAGTTGAAAATCAAATATTTTATTTCTATTAACTGGTGTTCCCTACTGACTCATTTTGTGAATTTTAAAAAAAAATCACTCATTGATAATGTGTATTTACATGCCACCTTTTTTTCTGAGAAGCTAAAAAGATTTACTTTCTTTCTACTTCAGTATTTTGCAAAGTTTAAAGAAAAAGAATTATAATGTCAACCATCGCCCCACAATGTTATAAATATAATCTGTTAAAACATTTTGATCATTTCTGATAAAGATTGCTAAGTATAAAATGCCATTATTAACTACACATTGATTACAAGATGCCCATTATCGAAGACTGAGTTTAAAACTTAGAAATCTTCACTGTTGTTTTGAACAAAGTATCTGTGCAGAAAGAAGACATGCATTTTGAAACTTCAAAACTGAAATGTCAGATAGTTACAGTGCATTTATTTGAGCCATAAATGAAAGAAGGAAAAATGTGCATTCCACTTACACTACTCAATACTTCCCCCTCACCATCTATTCTATTTTTTTAATGCATTAAAATTATTCTTTGGGTAAAGTGTCCATTTAAATGATTGCTATGTTTTAAACAATTTTTTAAAAAATGTGATGGAATGGCAATTTCTCATGCTGTCCAGGTGTTCTGGGCTAATTCTGATGGTTTAAGTGACCTCAACAGCAGGGAGAGTGACCATAGGAAATAGTACCACTAATTATAGGAAATCACAAAGCTTAAAGTCACTACTGGTATTTTTTTTTTACCTTTTCTTCAATTAAAGTAGTTTTTTGCTATATTCAGAATGCAAGGACATGGATTCCTTTCTTTCATTAACAAATATTTACTGAAATACCCCGTGAAACTTTCCTTTTTGGTCTCCCTACAAATCATCAGTGGGCTATAGTACATCTTAAAATACAACATGGCTCATTGAAGGGTAAACTTACATTTTATTTATTTTTTATTTTTTTTGCATTTGTTAGATCCTCTGAGGCATACTAACAAAGAAGTAAGTGTTTTTATCCAACAACATTAAAATGGCTACTCTCTTTTTAAGGGGATCATTTAAACTAGGCCCCAAACCCATGTTACAGACTTTGATTTTAAGTCTCATTTTGAAAGACAAAAAAGCAAAATAGCTGTCAAAGATGCAAGTAACTATTTTGTTACTGAGAGAATCAGTGTTGAAAGAATACATAGATCTCATTGTAGCTACACTATTGAACTCATTAACTTAAAAATATCGAAGGTCTCTTTCTTCTAACAACTGTCATTATTACCGCTATAGTTCATAAAATAACACTTGGCAACTCTATGATGATATCTGAATGGAATGCATAGCTTTCCAATCACACAAATCTCATAATAATTAAGGCCCTCTTATTTTGTTTCATTTGTAACAGGGAAAAGAGTGTTCTAGATAAATGAAAAACCAAGTGTAAACAGCCTGAGGCAGGAACATGGGAATTTGTTCATGAAGCTTAACATAATATGGGGGCATTTCCAGTTGTGTTTTTCAACTATTTTCCCCAGTCCAAATGCAGGTGCTTGAGACTTAGCATCACACCGCTCCACAATATTAAGGCCATGCCAGTCTTGAAATCTTGTGGACATTACAAACCTACTTGAGCAGGATCCTGCTGTTATTAACATTAATATCAAACCACATTCTTTAACACATTGTGAACTCCTTATTTTTAACTGAGGTATAATTGGCATATAACATCATATTACTTTTAGATCCATAACATAATGATTAAACATTTGTATATATTGCAGAATGATCACCAGATAAGTCTAGTTAATATCTGCCCTCATACACGGTTATGTTGTTTTTATTGTGATAAGAATTTTTTTTTAAAGATTTTATTTATTTATTCATGAGAGACAGAGAGAGTAAGAGAGAGGCAGAGGGAGAAGCAGGCTCCCAAGGAGTAGGGAGCCCGATGCAGGACTCGATCCCAGGACCCTGGGATCATGACCTAAGCTGAAGGCAGATGCTTAAACATCTGAGCCACCCAGGCGCCCTGGGATAAGAATTTTTAAGATACATTCTATTAGCAACTTTCAAACATACAATGCAGTATTATTAGCTATGGTCACCATGCTGTGCATGACATACCCATGACTTATTTATTTTATATAAATAAACCCCTTTTATATAGAAACATGCACTTAAACTCCCTACTTCTTAGGATACAATAGATGACAATATATACCTGCTAAATGAGTAAATCAGAGCTATATATTAGAGCTGGAGAATTTGTATTGCGAGGATTAGTAATTTGACCGTTTCCTCCATCAAGTCTCCACAACTGATTTTGCTCTGAATTTCTTGGTCACTGTTATCTACCCAATGAGCCTCTTAAAGGATGGGGCCAAGCAACACACCCAGTAATCTTTTCCAATAAGTACTCAGTAATTGATACCTTTTGAAAAGAGTTTACTGATTTCCAGGCACTATGAAAAGCATTGTACATTTAATTTCATCTTAACTTTAGTTTGGTTTTAACATCTTCTAAAGACAGGAAATAAGATTTTTAGAAATTATTGTATCACTGTAGGTTATAATAGTATTGGGAGGGTTTAGAGTCTGGTGTTTTGTTTTGTTTTGTTTTTTAATATTTATTTATTTATTTATTTTAGAGAGAGAGAGAGAGAGAGAGTATGGGCAGGAGGGGAAGAGGGAAAGGGGGAAAGAATCTCAAGCAGACCCTACACTGAGCACAGAGCCGGACACGGGGCTCAAGCTCAGGACCCTGAGATCAGGACCTGAGCTGAAACCAAGAGTCGAACACTTAACCGACCGTGCCACCCAGGTGCCCCTAGAGTCTGGTGTTTCTAAAGAGTCTTCAATTTTGGGGCGCCTGGGTGGCTCAGTTGGTTAAGCGACTGCCTTCGGCTCAGGTCATGATCCTGGAGTCCCGGGATTGAGTCCTGCATCGGGCTCCCCACCCAGCGGGGAGCCTGCTTCTCTCCCTAACCCTCCCCCCTCTCATGTACTCTCTCTCTCTCTCTCATTCTCAATCTCTCAAATAAATAAATAAATCTTTAAAAAAAAGAGTCTTCGATTTTATTATACACAAGTTAATGACATATTCAAAGAACTAAAAAAGGGAGTAAGGGAGATAATCTGATGTTCTGAAAAATTGGAGGCTTATACCATGGTATTTTCAGTGTTTTGTTCCTCCAAATATTTTGATCATTCCTTGGTTAGGTTTTGGGAATTTAGCAACTTAAATTTGGGGAAAGTAATAGAGTTTGCTCTAAACTGGATTTCACATTTGCTAGTTTTGTCACATCAGGCAACCTTTTGAGACTCATTCAGGTTCATCTGTGTAATAACAATAACACCTAACTTGTGAGTGAGTGTAAGGGGTAAATGAGAAAATGCAAAGACCTGAGCAAAAACATATTAAGAACTCAGCAAAATGTAGATAGTACTATTCTTGGTTAGCAGAAACAAATCTTGGATCTAGAATCTAGAATACAAAATCAGATCTGCCTCATTCTAAAGCCTAGATGTTGAACCACTGCACACAATGCCACCTACATAATTTTTCAAGCAGTTCACAGTGATCTCCTGGTGTCATATACATATGTCTATTTTTGCTTCACTCTTTTATTTTCTTGTGTCTTTTATAGAAAATGAGGGATAACAGCTGCACATAGGTGTTCCATTAAGAGACCAAGAGTGTTTATTGCCGTGTCTCGAAAGCATTCTTTTTGTTTTTAATATCTTGTGAAAAAAAATTCAATAATCCAATCCCTCAAGCAGTCCCAACTTATTCAAATTCCTAAGGGACATTTTAAGGTGAAAACTTCACTAAGGTGTGTTTCTTTTAAAAGGAAGTGAGGAGCAGGGAGTAGATTTCACCATCTATACTTGCTAAGGCACTTGCAGAAAAATAATTCTCACCATCCTTGGCTATAGGCTATAGCTTTTACAAATATAACATCTGATGATGGTTTATTTTGGCATTTTTTCACAGCTGGGAGTTAAATTCTGAAGACACAGTAAGTATTTACTGGTTGTGGCAAAGGAGGGTTGAAATGAGGCAGATGGTCCTAATTCACTTATCTGTCATCTAAAGGATCAGTCATACCCAAGGACTCACTACCTTGGGTTGGATAAAAATGAGACAACTGTATTTCATACTGTGTTTTTTAACAATGACAGAAGATTTCAGGGGAAAAAAATACTTGATAATTATTTTAATAAGTGAATCATATAAAACTGAGATCTTAGTACAATTTTCTCCCTTCACATGCCTTTCACAGTTTATAAACTCTTGACACAAAAATAATAAACTTAGCACTAATGCAGTCTAAAGAGGTTGATTTCAAGTATCTTTGAAAGTAGAACTATTTTTCACATCAAACTTGAGTAATCTTATAATATAAAAAAATAGATTAAATGGATGTTCCTTTAGAATAAGTTTATAAGTTTAAGTTTAAATTATGTGCATATGAAAAGTCAATTCGTGAAAATAATGAGCCTATTGTGATGAATATGTGTTAGTATTTTTTGTTATGGGTGACAATTGCAGCTTTATATTAGTTTTAGACCCAATTTATTTTTTTTCCAGTTACACAATACTGAAAAACAGGAATCTACACAGACAAGTCAGAGCAAAGAGAAGTAGTTCTCATAGTACTTTTGGCAACCTTGAGGTACTGTTTATTTAAACAAATGAAGTTTGAAATGGAAGTAGGAGATTTTTGTATTAAATGTCAAGATTTAGTAACTCCTCTCATTCCTGTTTAATAACATAACAAAAATATTCAAAACTGACAAATAAGCAGAATAATTATATCCCAATATTATCAATTGATAGTGAAAAAAAACTTGTGAATTTCAACTAACAAGTGGCAAAGAGCGCATATTCCCTGAGAATTTAGTAATCTCTCATGTGCTTCACAGTGAGCTTCTCAGTACAAGTTTAGATGACTGAGCATACAGTCATCTGTCTTTAAAACAATTGAATACAAAATGCCACCCTTTCTTCTCCATTACATATTTATGAGAAATAGTATTATATGCACAGAGATAGGGAAGAAGTCTAATTTCTAAAGGCAGCACAAAAATACTCAGTGGCATAAGTGAATGTTTACAAAATATTAAATTTGCTTTATGGATATATATGAGAATCAATCTTTTCTACACTTTTCACTTTTATACTTAATATTACTTAAAAACATATTTAAAATTAAGTTGAAATCAGATTTGTGGGAACTCTGAACATCTGAAGAGCATAGTTTGAAAAACATTGCTCTAGGGCGCCTGGGTGGCTCAGTTGGTTAAGCAACTGCCTTCGGCTCAGGTCATGATCCCGGAGTTCTGGGATCGAGTCCTGCATCGGGCTCCCTGCTCAGCAAGGAGCCTGCTTCTCCCTCTGGCCCTCACCCCTCTCATGTACTCTCTCTCTCATTCTCCCTCTCTCAAATAAATAAATAAATCTTTAAAAAAAAAAGAAAAACACTGCTCTAGTTCAGTATTATCTTCCGAGTGAAGCAACAGAGAGAGAAAGAGGGAGAAATCATATTCAAAGATATTTTAAGTAAGAAACTGAACAAGAATTGACATTCTCTGTACATTTATTTCAGCTTTTTTTAAAAAAGTTTTATCCCACATTGCTTAGACCAAAGATTCTCAACTGACATGATTTTGACCACAGTCGTACATTTGAGAAGGTCTGGGGACATTTTTGGCATCAAAACTGTTAAGGGGATAGTGCTACTGGTCCTAGTGAATAGATTCCTACTAAACATCCTGGAATGTACAGGACATCCCCTACAAGAAAGAATTATGCAGTGCAAAATGTCAATAATTCCAAGATTGAGAATCACAACATTAGACCACTGATGTTAAATTTAAAACATTTATCATTATGATTTTCTACTGGAAACTCTATGGAAAAATCTTGCCCCATACGTTCTTACATTATGTAAATAGGAGCTTAAAGTAATCCTAAAAACTACATAATATTTGGTACTTAAATGTCTTTAAATGACGGAGATTACATATACCACAAATGTTTTGAAGTTTCTAAAAATTCTTGGAATAATTTCCATATAACCATGGAGTCTAATGAAAATGCCATGGTTGAAGAGACAGAACAGTAACACATAATTACTCTGTCCTTATAGAATATTTGCCATTTTGATGACAACTGATCATGCAGTTTCCAGGCACTCTATTCTGAAGTAAGGTCATGAACCTCCATATACTCTGGCATTTTGTTTATACAAAGGTTTTGACTTAGATGTATTGTATCAGTAACATAATTTACTTTGATTGTTCCTAACTTCAAAACCTATCTAGATTATTTGAAAATGGCCTTCTATGGCATAGGATATTTTAGGTTATTTCTTACAATATGCATTCTTGTCCCTAATTATATCTCTGAAAATAGCATCCGTATTATAGTTACCAGGGCCTTTGACATTTTTTTTAAAGTAAAAAACACCACCACAAACACTTTATAAGTGCAGTTATATATGATGAAGGTTTGTATCATACATAATTACAAAACTTCATAAATGCATATGCCATGTTACCCTTAATAGTAATTCAAGAGAGGCTCTCAGGCATTACTGAGCTATGGAACACTGGAAGTCAAAATTCACAAGTTAATGGCTTGCCCTTTTCTGACAGCACACCAGATTTTCACACTATAACTAACACTTTGCCTCATTCAACAACTGAACTGTTGACAAGGGCACTTAAGCTAGTCAGAAGAGTAAAAAATACCAAGTATATCAAAAGCTAGAGAATACGGAAGGAAAATAACAAACTAAAGAAAACAATGAAGTAAAGAATTCTGGGCTTTTCATAATGCTATCAATCATCCCAGTTGAAAGTTTTCCTATATTATTTATGTTATATATTAAATACAGTATAATTTTATCTGTTAAAATATATGTTTTAAGCTAGTTAAGGGGAAAAATTGATACTTAATACCAAATCTTATTTTAAAGGAAAGTTCTAAAGTCTTGCACTCATTATTTTCATACTCATTGTCTTTGTATTGACTGATTGACTTCACTAGAAACACTGTCAATAAAGATATTAATATATATGAAAACCAGGATATATTTTTCTTAAACATTAAAGACATATCCAGAGCCATTCTCAGAAATGGGGCAACATTCCAAGTGGACTAGTGTGCATTAGCTAATAAGTTTTATTTTAAAACCTAGCAGTCATTTCACTTATCTCAAATCAGGATCTGTTCTAAGCCAAAGCCCATTTGCAATCCTGAGTCATTTGCTCTCAGGCTGACCAGAACATTAAAAAAGAAATAAATTCATGACATATTGACATATGCTTTGGTTTACGAATTTGAGTCTCCTATCTTAGCTACCCATACTCACCTTACCAACCCACCCTACCAACAGCATCATTTGTTAAGAATCTTAGAGATAGATGGAAATTTGAAAAGTCAAATACTTCAGCACAAACAGAATACTTTAGAGTTAAAAGTACTGTTAAAAAAAAAAAAGAGGCTAAGTGAGTTTTGGAGAGAGAAGAGGAGAGACAATGTAGCCACAAGGCAGAAAATACCTATAGACATCAGAAGCTAGAAGATCAAAGATTGCCTCTTAGAGCCTAAGGAGGGAGCATGGCCCTACTGACACCTTGATTCCAGACATCCAGCTCCAGAACTATGAAAGAATGTTTCTGCTGTTTTAAGGCACCTGGTTTATGGTCATTTGTCACAGCAGCCTCAGGAAACTGATGGACCGTTCTTCAATAGTGAGCACTGATAAGATCATAGATGTGAAAGTAGTGTGATTCCAGATGGAAGCTAACCTCACTTTAACATACCTAGATTTATTCTTTGATAGAAAGTATGCATGCAACCATTGCCACTATCACAGCTTATTTATATGTAAAATCTACCTTTGCAATAAAATATCATATTTTAAGCTTGTAGCATTTAATGATGCACTTACTATGGCATGCATTCTTTGTTGTGCTGCTTTGATAACAAGGAAGACAGTCTACTAAAATAACCAAAATTAACAGGGCATTTATTGAAAAGGTACACATGGATATAATGAAAAGTGGAATCTATGACATGCGGCCAGGCATAAAGTGAAAAATTGAACCACCAAATCCTTGTGGAGATTACAGCACTGGTTCTAGGATTGCAACTAGGAAACTGTTCACAAGCAAAGCCAGTTCTAGTGACCAACACTGTTACTTATTGATTTACATTGGCTCCTTTGTCTCTTTTTAGTTTGTTTTGGTCTCAAATTCTGAGAACTCAAACTTGCATTCAAATTTTCTTTAAAAAGTAATTTTATTTATAGTCAAATTTTACTATATAGTCAAATAATAATTGTTTTTTTCTTCCATAAGTAAATACCCTCAATTGGACAGTCATTACAAATTGTGAGTAGTAGTCAATCATTCAGAAAAATTTTAATGACACATTTATGGAATTATTTTTAAAAATCTTATTTCCAAGGGCACCTGGGTGGCACAGTCTGTTCAGTGTAGGACTCTTGATTTCAGCTCATGATCTCAGCATAGTGGGATCAAGTCCCAAATCGGCTCTGCAATCAGCACAGTCTGCTTGATATTCTCTTTCCCTATCCCTTTGCCCCTTCCCCCTTTCTCTAAATTAAATAAATAATTCTTTAAAAAAAGCCTTCCTCATAAAAAAGGGCTTATCATCAAATTAGTATATTGCCAAATTATGGAGACTAACTTATCACTATATTTTTCCCTAAAATAATATTTCTGAAATATACTGTTGGAAAAGATGGTAATTATATTCTAAGTACCTTCAAAACAAAAGTTGGTGGCAAACAAAATAACAATATGTAAGGCATAATTTTCTAAAATCTGTTGTAATAATTTGCATAAAAAGAAACAATAAAAGAAGAGCAAGTGTAAGATATTTTATAGTATGGACACAATTTTCAAGACTTTGAATCCTTGTTAGTTAATATAGCGCCTGGTGATTTCCAGACTGCTGGAATCTATTTGTCGTATGGCTGAGCTAAAAAACAAAAGCTGAAAGTGGACATGATCAAAGTACATGAAGTGAAAAATGGTAAGATGATATGCACACATTTTTCATAAAGGAGTCTATATTGAAACTAGAGAGTGGAAAGTTTAGGAAAGAGGGGATATTAATCTATACAAAACTTAGCAACACAATAAAAGTTACTATCCATAAAATTTCTTCAGTCATAAAATAGCTATACTTTTTATCTGAGATGAGATCATGAAAGAATGACTATTTAACAGCCTGTTCCCTGGTGGCCAAACCAGATAGAGTTCTGTTTAGACTAGACCATTGGCCTGGTTGAATGCAAATAAGTCTAACTGACTATGTGCAAATGCATTCATTCATTTATTCACATGCAGTTAACTTACAGAGCTCCCTTATGTATCGGGTGTGATGTTACTAACTACTCTATAGAACTGGAGAGGTGGTGAGAGTGACTGATAGGTAAATAGTTAGCTCTTAATCAAAGTGGAAGATGTAAAGGCTAGCAAGCCTCTAAATCAGCCTGGAGGACATGGAGCACAAACATCATTCACTGTTCATAATGTGCTAAGGTTATTAATTTGTGTTGCTTACCCTAAGTCTGGAGGAAGTATAGTACATAGTGCAAAACATGGGCTTTGGAGTCCAATCTATAGTTTTTAATGATTTAAATATTGTTTGAGATTACTTAAATATTGTAAAGGATTTCTTTTAGTTTTGAATCCTGGCTCCAGCAGCTGGAAGACGTGTCCTCAGAAAAGTTGTTTAAATAGCTGGGGATTATTTTACCTGTAAATTGAATATAATAACTGTATCACCTATTTCATTGAGTTATTTAATTGAGAGAATGGGGGTTGCCTGGGTGGCTCAGTCGTTAAGCGTCTGCCTTCAGCTCAGGTCATGATCCCAGCGTCCTGGGATCGAGTCCCACATCGGGCTCCCAGCTTGGCAGGAGGCCTGCTTCTCCCTCTCCCACTTCCCCTGCTTGTGTTCCTGCTCTCTCTCTCTCTCTCTCTGTCAAATAAATAAATAAAATCTTAAAAAAAAATAATTGAGAGAATGGATGTGAAGCACAACACTGTCCCTGTTACATTGTAGGTCCTTTTTGAAGTTTGGGCTCCCAGAAAGCCAGCTCTGAGACAGAGATTAGCATTGAGGAAGCGTATTAGGAAGTGTTTTTAAGATGAACACCTGTGGGAGAAACAAAAGATGGGTAGTAGAAAAGGGCCTCAGCATACTGCACTAGCAGGGGTGGTATTTGATACCCCAATATCAGCTAGTCACCAGATGCTGGCTATTCCTGTGACATACACACACCAGCCTATTGGGCAAGATGGGTCTCCCACCACCAGCAACTCCTTGAACAGGTTAATGGCCACAAGGTCTTGCTGGCAACATTCCCAGCAGCTGGGGAGTTAGTCTTGAAATCCTGGCGGGAAGATCTGAGAGGCTCTACAGGGGACCCACTACAGAATTCAATGGATGTTAAAATTATTGAGTATTAGGTATTGCTATTAAACTATCAGTTTAAGTGGACTTCAACTAAATAAGAGTGAGTAAAAATGCTGGTAGAAATGCAGGAGTGCTCAAATTTTACCAATAATATCAGCAACTAGAAATGTTAAAAAGAAGTCCTGAAAACATTGATTCACTTTGACTCAACAATTACATTCCTATGAGTGTATCCTAAGGAAATAATAGGGAGGCACAAAAATCTTTAACTTTAAAATTGCTTGTAAAAGCATTAAAGTAGAAATAAAAAATATATAGCAGTAGTGAATGCATAAATGGTACATCCATTTTTTAATATATTATGGTAAATTCAAGGTCATTAAGATAATACTGTTACCAAATGTTTATTCACATACTATAGGGAACAATCTGAGGGTTACTGGAGGGGAGGTGGGTGGAGGGATGGGGTAAATGGGTGATGGGCATTAAGGAGGGCACTTGTAATGAGCATTGGGTTTTATATGCAAGTGATGAATCACTGATTTCTACCCCTGAAACTAATATTACACTATATATTACCAAACTTGAATTTAAATAAAATCTTGAAAGAAAAAAAAAAAGAACAATTTCATGGCATGCAAAGTGGGAAAAAAATCAATTTACAAAGTCTCTATACTACATGATATTTTTTATGCACACACACAAAGATTTATTCCAAGTGTCAATGATGATTACCTCTGAAAACTGGGGTTGTGGGAAATTATATTTTCTTTGTTTTACTGATTTGTATTTTATTTTCCTTCCTTTATATGAAACATAATATTCACATGAGACAATATTTATAATGTATATACATAGTCTACAGGAAAGTGACAAAAGGAAAATATACACACTCAGTACTAAACCAATATAATAATAATAATAATATAATATGATATATTCTATATACTCTACTACAGCAGCGTAATAATGATTATAATATAAAATAAAATTATTATAATCCCAGTACACTTAAAGTGCCTAGTTCATCTCATCAAAATAAGAAATATGAGCATGGCAGAATACAAACAAAAATTTTAGGAAAGCTTTTAGATCAGTCTAGAGGTGATTTGGTTAAAGTTATATTCACTGAAGGCTATACATGTGGATTGTTCAAATTTAGAGGCAGTGTGGTCTAGTGTTAAGAGTGCAGGCTCTAAAGTCACTTTTTTGGTTTTAGATTTTATTCCTTTCAAACTGAAGGGGTATTCCTTAAGTGCTCTGACTAGGAGAAGTACATAAAGAGAGTGATGTTCTTTAATTTGAATGTTACATTGCTCTTTGTGCATCATAAATTTGTAATCCAGGAGACTAAAAAAGATGGTGGAGGAGTAGGGAACCCTATTCCAACTGGTCCCTGGAATTGAGCTGGATATCTACCAGCTAAACATCCATGAAATCAGCCTGACATGAAAGAAGATAGATCTGGATCTCTACAAACAGAATATTGCAGGTGGTTGGTTTCAAGGTATGAAGTGGGGAGCCATGATTCCACAGGCAGATATTGGAAGATAAATGGCAGTGGGAGGGGGCCTGGCCATCGGGATCCTACACCACTGGGAGTGATGCCCTCCTTCACTGGGGACCAGGCACAGACTTGCAGACCAGTAGCTATGGGGAAAAGACTTTAGGGCAGTCCCCCGGACACAAACCCTGTGCGGCAGGGCCAGGTGCACAAACTGGGGGTGGCTGGCAGTTTTAGAAGCACAAAGGGCAGAGACATGCCCCGACCTGGAGGAGAGAACTGGGAGCACTGCTGAGAGGCACATAACCCAGGACTGCAGTTTATAGCAACACAGACAGAAACAGAGATAGTGTGGCTTGGAGAGCTCACTGAAGAATAGACTGCAATCTATCTGCTCTGAGGCAGAGGGCTAGAAATGGTCTCTTCTGCTCTGACCCTCAGAAGACACATGGAAAGCCACCAGGGAAAGGCGCCAGAGGAAAAAAGCCCCCCCAAAAAACGGTTTTCACTGAGCCCATCCCCCGCCACAGGGGGCAGGGCAACTCTGCCCAAACAGCATTGCCTAAGTAACAGCATGGCAGGACCCTCCACCAGAAGACAGGATGGGAAAACAAGAGGCCAGCAACCCTAAGGTCCCCAGAAAACAGGTGCATCTTGCTTGGGTTCTGGTCAATAATTTGGACTCTATACATTCCCTCAACCACCCCTCAACAGAATGACTAAGAGGAGGAACCCCCCAAATAGGAAAGACTCAGAGACTATGACTTATGCCACAGATTTACAAATGGATTCAGATATGACCAAGATATCAGAGATGGAATTCAGGGCAGCAATTGTGAAGATGATAGCTAGAATGGAGAAATCAATTAATGACAACATAGAGTCTCTAAGGGCAGAAATGAAAGCTGAACTGTCAGAACTTAAAAATGCTATCAATGAGATCCAATCTAATCTAAGAGCTAAGGTAAGCAAGGCAGAAGAAAGAATTAGTGATTTAGAAGACCAATTAATAGACGTGAAAGGAAAAGAGGAGTCCAGGGAAAAACAACTCAGAATACATGAACATAGAATCAGAGAAATAACTGACACCATGAAACATTCCAATGTCAGAATTATTGGAATCCTTGAGGGGGTGGGGGGAGAGAGAGGACTAGAAGATATATTTGAGCAAGTCATAGCTGAGAACTTCCCTAATCTGGGGAATGAAACAAACATTCGTGTCCTAGAGGCAGAGAGGACCCCTCCCAAGATCAAGGAAAACAGGACAACACCGCAGCATGTAATAGTAAGACTCACAAATCTTAGAACCAAGGAAACAATCTTAAGGGCAGTTAGGGGGAAGAGATTCCTTATGTACAGAGGGAGGAACATGAGAATAAGGTCAGACCTATCCACAGGTATCTGGCAAGCCAGAAAAACCTGGCAAGACATATTCAAGGTACTAAATGAGAAGAACATGCAGCCAAGAATACTTTACCTGGCAAGGTTGTCATTTAGAATGGATGGAGAGAAGCAGAGCTTCCAAGAGTGGCAGAAACTGAAAGAATATGTGACCACTAAACCGGCCCTGCAAGAAATATTAAGAGGGGTTCTATAAAAGGAGAAAGACCCCATGAGTGATATAGAACAGAAATGTACAGGGACAATCTATAAAAACAAGGTCTTCACAGGCAATATGATGACAATAAATTCATATCTTTCAATAATCACTCTCACGTGAATGGCCTAAATGTTCCCATAAAATGGCACAGGATTGCAGATTGGATAAAAAATCAGGATCCATCCATACGTTGTCTATAAAAGACTCATTTTGAACGTAAAGATACATCCAGACTGAAAGTGAAGGGAGGGAGATCCATCTTCCATGCTAACGGACCTCAAAAGAAAGCTGGGGTAGCAATTGCAAATTAGATTTTAAACTAAAGACTAGTTAGAGACACAGAAGGACTCTATATCATTCTTAAAGTGTTTATCCAACAAGAAGATCTAACAATTGTAAATATCTATGCCCCCAACATGGGAGCTGCCATCTACATATGCCAACTGTTAACCAAAATAAAGAGTCATATTGATAACAATACGTTAATTGTAGGAGATCTAAATAGTCCACTCTCACCAATGGACAGATCTTCTAAGCAGAAAATCAACAAAGAAACAAGAGCTTTGAATGACACACTGGACCAGATGGACCTCATAGATATATACAGAACATTCCACCCTAAATCAACAGAATACTCATTCTTCTTGAGCACACATGGAACTTTCTCCAGAATAGACCACATACTGGGTCACAAATCAGGTCTCAACTGATACCAAAAGACTGAGATTATTGCCTGCATATTCTCAAACCATAATGCTTTAAAACTGAAACTCAATCACAAGGAAAAATTTGGACGAAATTCAAACGCTTGGAAGCTAAAGACCACTCTGCTCAAGAATGTTTGGGTCAGCCAGGAAATCAAAGAACTTAAACAATTCATGGAAACCAATGAGGATGAAAACACATCTGTCCAAAACCTATGGGATACTGCAAAGGTGGTCCTAAGGGGGAAATACATAGCCATCTAAGCCTCACTCAAAAAAAATAGAAAATCCTGAATTCACCAACTAACTCTACACCTTAAAGAACTAGAGAAAAAGCAACAAACGATACCTAAGCCACGCATTAGAAGAGAAATAATTAAGATTAGAGCAAAGATCAATGAATTAGAAACCTAAAACACAGTAGATCAGATCAATGAAACTAGAAGCTGGTTTTTTGAAAAAATTAATGGGATCGATAAATCACTGGCCAGACTTATCCAAAAGAAAAGAGAAAGGACCCAAAATAATAAAATTATGAATGAAAGGGGAGCAATAACGACTAACACCAAGGAAATAGAAACAATTATTAGAAATTATTATCAACAACTATATGCCAGTAAATTGAGCAACCTGGATGAAATGGATGACTTCCTGGAAACATAAACTCCCAAGACTGAAACAGGAAGATATTGACAACCTGAATAGGCTGATAACCAGTAACAAAATTGAAGCAGTGGTCAAAACACTCCTGAAAAACAAGAGTCCAGGGCCTGATGGATTCCCTGGGGAATTCTACCAAACATTCAAAGAAGAAATAATACTTATTCTCCTGAAGCTGTTTCAAAAAATAGAAACAGAAGGAAAGCTTCCAGACTCATTCTATGAGGCCAGGATTACCTTAATCCCCAAACCAGGCAAAGACCTCATCAAAAAGGAGAAATTCAGACTGATATCCCCGATGAATATGGATCCCCAAATCCTCAACAAATCCTAGCGAATAGGTTCCAACAATACATTAAAAGGATTATCTGCCATGACCAAGTGGGATTTATCCCTGGGATGCAAGGGTGACTCAACATTCACAAATCAATCAATGTGAGAGAGCACATTAATAAGAGGAAAAGAAGAAACATATGGTCCTCTCAACTGATGCAGAAAAAGCATTTGACAAAATACAGCATCCTTTCCTGATTAAAACTCTTCAGGGGATAGTGACAGAGAAAACGATCCTCAAGTTCGTAAAATCCATCTATGCAAAACCCACAGTGAATATCATCCTCAATGAGGAAAAGCTGAGAGCCTTTCACTTAAGATCAGAAACACGTCAACCACTCTCACCACTATTGTTCAATGTAGTCCTAGAAGTCCTAGCAACAGCAATCAGACGACAAAAAGAAATAAAATATATTCAAATTGGCAAAGAAGTCAAACTCTCTCTCTTCACAGATGGCATGATAATTTATGTGGAAAATCCAAAAGACTCCACCCCCCAAATTACTAGAACTCATACAGCAATTCAGTAATGTGACAGGTTACAAAATCAATGCACAGAAATCAGTTGCTTTCTTATACACTAACAATGCAACTGTAGAAAGAGAAATTAGAGAAAAGATTCCATTTACAATAGCTCCAAAAACCATAAGATACCTTGGAATAAACCTAACCAAAGAGGTAGAGGATCTGTAATCTAAGAATTACAGAACACTCATGAAAGAAATTGAAGAAGACACAAAAAGATGGAAAAACATTCCATGCTCATGGATCGGAAGAATAAACATTGTTAAAATGTCTATGCTACCCAGAGAAATATATGCCTTCAGTGCCATCCTGATCAAAATTCCAATGACATTTTTCAAAGTGCTGGAAAAAATAATCCTAAAATTTGTATGGAATCAGAAAAGACCCTGAATCACCAAGGAAATGTTGAAAACAAAACAAAACAAAACAAAACTGAGGGCATCACGTTGCCCGTTTTCAAGCTATATTACAAAGCAGTGATCACCAAGACAGCATGGTACTGGGACAAAAACAGACATGTAGACCAATGGAACAGAATAGAGAGCCCAGATATGGACCCTCAACTCTATGGTCAAATAATCTTTGACAAAGCAGGAAAAAATATGCAATGGAAAAAAGACAGTCTCTTCAATAAATGGTGCTGGGAAAATTGCACAGCTATATACAGAGGAATGAAACTCGACCAGTCTCTAACACCATACACAAAGATAAACTCAAAATGGATGAAAGACATCAATGTGAGACAGGAACCCATCAAAATCTTAGAGGAGAACATAGGCAGTAACCTCTTTGACATCAGCCACAGCAACTTCTTTCAAGATTCATCTCCAAAGGCTAGTGAAACAAAAGCAAAAATGAACTTTTGGGACTTCATCAAGATAAAATGCTTCTGCACAGCAAAGGATACAGTCAACAAAACAAAGAGGCAACCCACAGAATGGGAGAAGGTATTTGCAGATGACACTACAGATAAAGGGCTGGTATCCAAGATCTATAAAGAACTTCTCAAACTCAACACCCAAAAAACAAATAATCAAGTCAAAAAGAGGGCAGAAGACATGAACAGACACTTCTCAAAAGAAGACATAGAAATGGTTAATAGACACATGAAAAAATGTTCATCATCATTAGCCATTGGGGAAATTCAAATCAAAACCACTTTGAGATACCACCTTACACCAGTTAGAATGGCAAAAATTGACAAGGCAAGAAACAACAAATGTTGGAGAGGTTGTGGAGAAAGGGGAACCCTCTTACACTGTTGGTGGGAATGCAAGTTGGTACAGCCACTTTGGAAAACAGTGTGGAGGTACCTCAAAAAAATTAAAAATAGAGCTACCCTATGACCCAGCAATTTCACTCCTGGGTATTTACCCCAAAGACACAGATGTAGTGAAAAGAAGGGCCATATGCACCCCAATGTTCATA
Organism: Eumetopias jubatus; assembly: GCF_037043125.1. Lineage (NCBI taxonomy): Eukaryota > Metazoa > Chordata > Mammalia > Carnivora > Otariidae > Eumetopias > Eumetopias jubatus. The sequence continues at coordinate 178,042,479 of NW_028274808.1, forward strand.
GCAGCAATGTCCACAATAGCCAAACTGCGGGAAGAGCTGAGATGCCCTTCAACAGATGAATGGATAAAGAAGATGTGGTCCATATATACAATGGAATATTACTCAGCCATCAGAAAGGATGAATACCCAACTTTTATACCAACATGGTTAAGACTGGAGGAGGTTATGCTAAGTGAAATAAGTCAAGCAGAGAAAGTCAATTATCATATGGTTTCGTTTATTTGTGGAACATAAGGAACAGCATGGAGGACATTAGGAGAAGGAAGGGAAAAATGAAGGGGGGGACTCGGAGGGAGAGATGAACCCTGAGAGACTATGGACTCTGAGAAACAGACTGAGGGTATAGAGGGGAGGGGGGGTAAGGGGATATGTTACCTTGGTGATGGGTATTAAGAAAGGCACTGGGTGTTATATGAAAACAATGAATCGTGGATCACTACATCAACAACTAATGATGTATTGTATGGTGACTAACATAACATAATAAAATTAAATTAAAAAGATTTGTAAGCCAGAAGTTGGCATACAGTACCTATACAGACAGGGTTTTGTTTTGTTTTATATTCTGCAATTAAGCTGTCTTATTTTTGCAATTTAGTTTTTCAAATGAAGTATTACACTTTGCATTCACATTTATTAATTGTCATTTTACTAGTTTTAGCAGCCAACTATAAAGATAATCGTTTTTTGTAACAGTAGTATGCCCTTGATTAATGATTGATTGGTGGATTGATTATCTGAACTCTTTGCAATCTGAACTTTTTACAAATGAGGTGCTGGAAAAAGGCCAAGACAGAGCCTTGGAGGCCATATGGAGGAATTAGTGAGACTGTCTCTACTATCTGCTCTTTAAAAACGTGTCTCTCATCAACCCACCTCCTCAGCTTCCAGAGGTTTCAGTAACAGAGGAAGCTGAGTCTCTCTCTGGGAACTGCCTTTGTCTAAAGGAGCTGCTGGTCCCAAGGTTACAACCTCCCCTCCAGAGCAGCCCACATCTATGACTGGTTGAAGTGGGATTAAAAAGCCCTGACCTCCTTGTCTCAATTCAGACCAACCCTGAGCATCCATCCTAGATTCAGAGCTCCTTGTGGAATCAGGCCGAGGCCTTGAATGCAAATGTATCACAGGAGTTCTATTTCCTCCTCTACTCAACCCTGCTACCCTCACTCCTTACAGCTGTCATTCCCCCAAACAATCTCCAGAAAAACCACCTTCACTGAAATCTGTCTCAGAATGTTTCTCGGGTGATCCAACCTAAGACAACCCTGACTATCAGTCTACTCATAGGCTCACATTTCTCATTTATAAAGATAATATCATGGTCTTTAATTACTTTAGTTAAATACATCCATAAAATTAAGATATGCACTTCTTATAGCATCTCTCAGAACTTTTTGTTTAAAAACTCCGTTACATGGTTCATTTAGCATGGCTTGCTCTTACTCAACTCTTTCTATTGCCTAAGGCTCATAATTTTCTCTTTCAAAAGTCTATAAACCCTTTGCATCACCAATATGCTTCATAGGGTGTAGTTAATGAGATCCAAATGTTTTTGTTTTCATTTTTTTCTGAATATCAATAAAATATTTGCATTAGTGGCTTACAACATTACCATTTTTTATGACTCTCAGAAGCCACCCAAACAAATTCTGCAACCATAAGTTACTCGAACTGCTACTCTATTATTACTACTTTTAAAACTCTAAAATAATACCAGATGTCAATATTTTTTAGAGCATTTATTTGCCAGACATTGTGTTGAGAACTTTACGTGACTATTTCATTTAACTCTCCAACATTTCACGAGGCAAAATCATTGTTTCCATTTTGGAATTGAGAAAAACCAAAGCACAGAAAGATTAATCTACCAATTACATGCCTGGGATTTCAAAGTCTACAATCTTGACCACCAGTGCAACTCTGCCACTTCAAATTTCTTCATGTTTACTGCCATCCATCTGGACCCAAAAAATGGCACTTTGGAAAGCAAACAGTTGTTCCCTTTTGTAGAAGCTTAAGCATATGAAATTGTCCATTCTTTTGAAACTCCCAAATCGATAGCTGGCTTTGAGAGTATAATCACTAGTCAGCCCTATCTTCCACTTCTCCCTTTTTCATTTTAGTCCAGCCACAGGAATTTTTCTGGCTGATCCTTGGACACACCACACATGTTTATGTTTGAGAATTTGATATTTTTCTGTTTCTCTCTGTCTGGAGTGCTCTTTGCCAAGATATCACTATGGGTCAACCTATTTCATATCGATATTTATTCAATGGTCACTTTCTTAGACCTTGTCTAGCCTTTCAAAAAATTTTTCCTTGAAATCTATTTCCAGCACTCCCTTTCTCTAACTTTATTTTTCTTCCTAGATATATCATCAACCATGATTTTTTTTGTTTTTCTGTTTTGTTTTTGTCTATATTCCTGCAATAGATTTTAGACTCTATGAGGTGTTTGTCAATTTAAATCGGCATTAAATCTCCAGGAATTGCAATAGTGCATTACATAAAGTTAAGACTCAATATATTGCTTAAAAATGCATGAATGGAGAGGAAAAAAAGTAATTGGTATAAAATCGTTTAGTGACAATCAATTTTAAAAGAAGATATGTCAAGTAGTATTGATCATGAATATATGTGAATGTATCATTTCAAAGGAATAATAACCCAGTAGCATTTATTTGGCACTTGTTATATTTCAGTCAGTATTTTAGATATTAGGGGTGCCACAAAGAAGAAACTAGGTAAAATCCCTGCTTTCATAGTGATAACATTTTAGCTCACTCTCCAGCATTATGCTCATATCACTGTGCTGTCTGAACAGGTTTTGGGGATGGGAATGAAGTAGATAATATACAAACATCATTGCTAAAGAAAATCTGTTTTGCAGCTACTTTTTCTTTGAAAATATTTCTTCTTGGAATTAGGTTTGGTACAGGAAACCCATATTATCAATTATTTTCAGGACTTAAATGATAATATTTATTGACCATCTAAACTGCACAAATGCAAAAAAAAATATTGTGGATATTTTATTACTATTTGAAAATAGCTCCAAATCGAGAACCTTTCTCTTATGTCTCATGATAAAGTATAACATTAAATGAAGCACTGACTGCATATATGTAATATATTACTACATTATCTCTAAATAACAATATTAAATGGAGGATTCTTAGAGGAATATGCATGCTGATGAAATGAACATTTCAAAGAATATGTTAAAAATTATTATTTAGTTAGCAATATTCATATTTGCATAAACTTAGTATAATAGTTTAATTTAAAAATGTCTTGCATTTTCCACCCCATTTAACAATTTCTCATATTTTTAAAGGATAGTGTAGTGAATTAATGTGGGAATATTTGCATTATCTTATAAATTACATAAGCACTGTTAAACGGAGGAAAGAAGCCAAGTTCTTTAAAAATTTTACACATATCTATTAATCATTTGATTATGTGTCTTTTCATGCTCTTGCTGCATTTCTTCTTTATACTTGTAGAAAATGACTACTACATGGATAAATAGTGAATTATTGCTGCCATTAATAAATATTAGTATATTTTAATAACACTTAAATTTTTAAACCATTAAGAATGCCCTCTAATCTTGATATATTTAATAAAATAGATGCATAACATTATATATATGCATATATTTTATATACACATACACTAGAATCACTGAGTTGAATGAAAACTACTACAGAAAACATGTAATCCAATATATACAAAATTGAAAAAAATTGTAGTAGACATAATAATATTAGAAAAATTTGTATTGAGGGGCACCTGGGTGACTCAGTTGGTTAAGCATCTGCCTTCAGCCCAGGTCATGATCCTGGACTCAGTCCCAGGATCGAGCCCCACATTGGGCTCCCTGCTTAGTGAAAAGCCTGCTTCTTCCTCTGCCCCTCACTCCACTCATTCTTTCTCTGTCTCTCATGCTCTCTCTCAAATAAATAGACAAAATCTTCAAAGAAAAAGAAAAATTTGTGTTGAAAATGACCCATAAAGATACTTAGATTGACTTTTTCAGTAATATACAAAAGGTGAAATTAATTATTATCTATATCATAGAGCAATATCATAGAAAATAATTACATACTAAATTGTATATTATCAATAATTTGGAGAATATTGTCACTGTCCAAGAAAGCTTGCAATTTAAGCACACAAAACTAAGACTGATAAACTTATTCTGGAAATAGAGGAGACAGTAAATCACCTGAGGCATCACATGCACAGCCATTGAATGTTATATGAATTAACAAAACGGATGGTACTTTCTTATGATTCCAGTGAAGATCTGAAACTCATTAGCAAAAGCAGTGGTGAAATATTAACAATAGTTTACAAATAGATTTGACTTTAAAGTTTGAAAGTGAAACTTAATTTTGAACAAGTAACTCAACATCTGCAAATATTGTGAAATGGGGACTATTATCACAACCTCACAGTTTTCTGTGATATTAAATTAAGTAATGCATATGAGTGTACCTAACAGAGCCAAATAAAGATTAACTATTGACTAAATTTATCATTACTATCATTATATCCACTCGATGGATAAGAAACCCTGTTCTTGCCCCTTGTCTGGAAAACCACAGAACACATTCTACACTAATCCTCAAAGTCCTCCCCTTGAATCAATAAATACCAGTTGCAAACAGTGACAATTTGCTTGCTAATGCACACTTTATTGGCCACCTTCCATTTTGTCCCACTTTTCATTCTCTACTGTTGTTTCATTGATCACTTCTCAAATATTATACTACGATCTTTATTTTAAGGTCTACTGCTGAATAAACCGAATAAGAAAAAATTGGAAATATAGCTTTAATAAAAGTTACATAACTGAAAGGTTGGACTTATTTAATGCAGAAGTATAAAAGAATTTTGAATGTGGGGAGATGTAATATGAGTAGCACTGGAAAAGGTGAACCTAGAGGTAGACTGGTAGATGGAATGAAAATATGAAATACTAGAGAAAAGAAGACCACTTAGGAATTCAGTAATTCCTTGGGTATACTTGGGTATACCCAATAATTGGGTAAAATTATTAGGAGAAGGATTTGAACCAAACTTAAAGTAACAAGAGTAAAGAAAGGTGAAATAAGAAAAAAAAATAAAACAGCTAATTGGAAATAATAAAAAAAATTAGCAGTAAGTCGTTGGTAGGGTGAGGGGTCAAGCAATAGTCACCATTCATGCATTGAATATATTAATATATGTTTAAAAAATGACAGAAGAGAGCAGAGGAGTCATCTTTTGTGATGACTCACTTGTATGAATTATTTATTTCTAAGAAAACAGTGAAGGAATTTTTTACTGAATTAAAAAAAATGGAAGAAAGAAAAAAGCATACCAGCATACAAATTTTCAAAATTACATAAAAAAGCAGGAAATTAATGGGTGTAGAAATTGTCAGTCACACGTGGTCACCTACAATAAATTATTTTGCCTTTATTCTGATACATCATTTGAGGTTTTAAGGTCTTCCTCTATTCATTAACTGTTTGCATGCAATTCAGTTCAAATATTCTGTCGTTTCTAAGTCCAAATGCCCTGGTATTAAGTGCATTCAAAGGCATAGATAAGTTGGTAATAATTACATTAAGATAGATAAGAAAGAGAAAACTAAATGCTGTGACCGTTGAGGACTGGTCCACATATCTGATTTTGCCTGAAATAATACCCCTATATAGGAAACAAAGAAGCAGACATTTACCATATGGCATAATTTCAGTGATACAATGGATTTATTCAAGATCTCTCTCAAAATTAGAGATAGCAATAAAAATTTAAAACCCTTCTTAATAATTAATTTCTTTGGTTACTAATTTTTACTTTACTGCTTAAAAACTGAGTACCCTATTATAACTGTACATCTCATCAACTGCTGGACTTTGCAGGGGGTAGGGGAAAACAGGAACAGAAATTGTGCTGTAAATTTCGTTCTAGACAAACTAACATAGGAAGATAATCTGAAACCCAGCTGCAGGGTTCTATCGCGTTAAAAAGCTGTAATAGAATGAGGCAAATATAGCAGCATGTGGCAGGGGAAAAGCTCACATTTATGAAAGAGACATAAAATTTGCCAGAACTTTTTGGAACAAAAAATAAATAGCAAATGAAAAGATGAGAAAATAGTATCTCAAAACCTCCCTGTGTCTCAGAACTGATAGTTTTTTCTTTCCTATGTGAAGAGCAGTGTTTTCTATATTTTGTGCATTCTCTGAAAGTCAGGGAAGGACTCTATGTTTCCCCTTTTCTAGGGCACTCTTTATCTCCTGCTTCCAAGCAAAGATAACTCATGCCCCTTAAATTGTAAAAGATCGGAGCTACTTTCTTTTATTGTTAATAAGAAAGAAAAAAGAAAAGAACGATAGGTGTGTTTGTGTGTGTGTTGGGGGGAGATAAACCAAGGTAAGAGAAAAAGAAGACAAGGAAAGAAGAAAACTGTGAGGAAAAAAAGAATGGGCAACAAAAAGAACATTTAACATTGTTTTGTTAGCTAAAATACAGAATATAGGATGTAGCAGAGTTATTAGAACTCTGAATTGACCACCTCATTTCAGAAGAGGAGACGGAAGGCTTGAGATATTAACTGCTGTGGTTGGTATTCATGAGTTCATTCATCAGGGTTTATTTAGTGCTTAATACATGCCAGGTTTTTATCTAAATGCCATGACACAGCAGCTAATAAAACAAAATCCCTGTTTTCAGGAATCTTCTTCACAAAAATAATTTTCCAGTGCAGACCTTCCAATTCCCAATTACTCAGTTCAGCTCATTACACTCATGCCCTCATGAAAATAATTTCACTGATGCCATAAGCCTAGGTATAGTTTTGGAAGAAGTTTCTGTATTTAGCATCTCTTCATGCTAAGAATCGCTGGTCCTACAGTAGTTGTTAAAAGCATCAAAATGATAATTAGATGTTTATACATTTTTGTTCATGATGTATACTGAAGGTGTGATTTACTCATCAAAAAAAGAATAGATGACTTGTGGTTGGTGGATAACAACAACCAAGGCATCACTCTTAGGAAGTTATGTTCTTTTCTGTTTATTCTTTCAGTCTTTTAGAGTGTCCTCATTATTCTGACACAAAAAATACCCTTACTATCATTACAACATATAAAAAAATGCTTAAGATAAGATAAAGGCCAAATGACAGATCCCTTCAGAATAGTCGGAAATAATGCATATACAAAAGAGATGGAAGGGTTGCAGAAAATGCTACGTTTTTACCTGTCTTGATTGGCATAGATGGAGGAAAGTGAGTTGCTTGGGGCTTATCCAACCATGGTATGCAATTCAAAGGTATTCCAAGTGATATTCTACAAGCTAGACATCTTGTCACTAGAAACCTCTGTTAATTGTTGAGTATGTCTGTTTAGAATTATATTGTTGAAATATCACTTTATATAGTGCATTAATTTGGTATGTTTTGGGGGCAAAAAAAACCATTCTGAAAAAAAAAGAATCATTGCCTTTGAAGATATTAAAAACAAAAGATTTAGGAGCAGTTTAGCAAAAAAGCATGAACTGAACAGTCATTTGTCAGGGAAGTTCAATCATTCTCTTGATTTCACCTTTCTTTTCTTCTTTATCAATGTTCATGCATATTCTTTTTTTTTCCCCCTTGAGCAAGTGTCTGTCTATTCATCAAGGTCAAATTCAAATGTTAGCATATTGTGAGGATGCTCTTACTTTCAATTCTGCCTTACATTGAAACTCTTCCTCTCTTGCCATCCAAATCTTCCACACTTACTTTTTTTTTTTTTTTACAGTTCTTAAGGTGACTGTGGCTAAACCACTGCACTTTTTCCTTGTCTCACTCCCTTTCTGCCTATAAACACCTTCCATTTTGTATAGCTCTTCAGATCTCCTTTCTATTTGCTAGATGGGAGGCTACCCCATTCATGAATTGTTGAATAAAGGCAACTGAATTTTCAAATTTTTCCAGTTGAATTTTGTTGTTTAACAGGAGATATTACTGATAATTAAATCAGAATAAGACACTGCTGGACCATGGCAGGCTCAGACAAACCAGGGCATCTAATCACCCCACGTATAACAGAATGAGTGCTAAATTATGAGTTAAAATGTATATAAATCCTAATCTAAATGCAACACTACTCATCTGGGGAACTTCTGGAAAATAAGATAAATGATTTGGTGCTTAGTTTCAATTTGTCAAAATTGGTTTAGATATATTTATGGAGGAGGTAAGAAGGACTGAAATACAAGTATCTTGCTACTTTTCTAAGATTATATGAAAACAAAGAAGATAAAAACTCATTTTTCTCCCCCCTTTTCTCCCCACTGCCCAATCCCGGAATACAAATAAACACTCAAACCTCATTCAAAGAAGCCAAGTGCTCTCAAGAGCACAGATTTTAGAGCCATATTTCCTGTGTATCATTATTTACTAGGTCTGTGACCTTGAACAATTTTATCTTGCCACTCTGTGCCTTACTTCCCTCCACCATAAAAATAATAATAGCTCCTGATAGTAGTGATGTTACTTTATTTAGAGTGTTTGGAACAGTGCCTGGCCCACTGAGAATGCCTAACATTGTTACGTATTTGTTAATATTTATTTTTCTCATTAGGGTAAAAGATACATGAGAAAGAATCATTTGTCAATTTATTTACTGGTATTTTCCTAGGTCCTAGAACAATATCTGGCCTACATATTTGCGAAATTTGTACATGAATAGAGAGGACAAAGTTAAATAAATAGAAATAAACACAGAGGAAATTAACAACAATTAGAATTAAATAAGATAACATTGAGAGGAAATATGGAAATAAGAAAACGAGAAGGGTAGATTAGAGAAAATTCACCTGCACCGTTTTGAGTTAAATTAAATTGATCTTTGAGTGTTACTCATTTTGTGCCACATTTATGCATCCATCTCTTTATTTAGTATTTCACTTGGTTAAGGCTTGTTTGCTTTGGCTTATCAACGAGGCAAAACAAGTGGCAACCAAGATACTCTGTTAGAAAGTATGCGGTATAATGCAATTTAGATAGGACCATATCAATAATTAGGAACCTAGATTGATTTCTTGACTTTACTACTAGCAGTTACTGACATCACTTTACCTTTCTCATCCTTAGTCTTCTCGTGAAAGGAATAAGGAAATTGGAGTAAGTGGTTCCTATTAACTTTCTAGTTTGATAAATTGCATTTTGTGATATACTCTGGCTTTCCTCTGAATGTTTTGTATATATCTCTGACTTCTCTCTGTCCTCAACTGGCACAGGCAGAAGGGATCTAAGTGATGTTAATATTATGGCAAAAATACCATAATTGCAAAGATAAATATAATTCACAAAATTGTATGCCATACATGTGTATTCAATGATAGTTGAATTTTCTACTATTTGGGTTAGCACCGGTAACTATTTGTTATCTGGTACAAACAAATATGGTGATATAAATTGCTGTTACTTGATAGGAAAGACAAATAATATGAAAATGAAGCAGTGAAAGTAAATGAAGTAAAGAAAAGAAGGGTACCAGATAAGATTAAAAGTGGGCAAACAAGAGAAAGGAAAGACTATAGCCATCATTTATATGTATCCTACAGCTTCAAAGTCTTTCTGATTTTATGGATAAAAACTGCTTCCTGGTGGAAAGAGGGAATGGAGAAGGGTAACAGACTGAATCCTGAACTGATTTTTAAAGTGGACAGCTAAGTCAGTTAAGATGCATTGTTTTCAAGTTACAGCATATCTGAATAATTTTGGCTTAAACAGTAGGCACTTGTACGTTTTCTTTAACAGAAACTCTACAAGTAGGAAACATCACAAAGAGTGCTTCAGTGATGTAATGAGGACTTTTTTGTTCTGCCCAGTATGCTGGCTAGTCTGTGTTCATAAGACGTCATTAGACTTTCAACATTTTGTCCTCAGTCAATATCTGAAAGCAGCAAGGAAGAAGTATGAGTAGATATCGATTTTGCTACTCTCTATTTTTATCAGGAGGAATATTGTTTCTCAAAGCCTATAGTATTTTCTCCCTATGGTTTTTCTAAGCCAATCACTGGCAAAAGAAGCAATTTTGACTGAGTAAGCTTCACTCCCTGTATTTAGGATGTCATCTTCTCTCAGGACATTGGCACTCCTTATTACAATATGTAGGTCTTTCTTAGCAGAGAAGTGGGGTGAGGAACAGGATGTTGGGAGATAGTCCAAGTGTTTTTATTTGTTTTTGTTTCCCATACATCCTTAAAAGCTCTAAACAAGGCCAGTATTACCTGTGGCCATCACATAAGATTATGGTCGATTTCTAATAACCTTCACCACTCATTTTTACACTATTTTTCCCAGTCTTCTCTCCTTGCAGGGGCTGGGCTTGGGAAGATAGAGTCCCTTCTGGAGTGGTTTTGCTTCAGGTTTTTGTATGAATAAATCTGATGACCATACATGGAAACTCATTTTTGGACTCACTATGCGGTGGTGCACTTAATGCATTTTATGACTTTTAATTAGCATAACTGAGGGATTTTGTGGGTCAGGACAAAACGAAGAATAAGAACAAGTGGGTACAAGTCATTTATAAAGAATTTTTTTTGGGGAAAAAAAATCCTGCTTTTTAGCCATACATTTATCAATCATTTTCCTTATGAAAGTGTTTTGGGCAAATACGGGGCCTTCATTACCTTTTGTCCAACAATGATACTTGCCACTTCCTCCAAATAATATCATTAGCATTTAATGAGAATATGTATATATATATTTATATTTATATGTAAAAGACTATATATAGCAAAATAATATATACATACAGCAACAAATATAGCTCTGTAGTGGTCTATGGTGAGTCCTACAATATTGTACATGCCATATTATTATTATAATGTTTTATTAATGTAAGCTAAATGTTTTCCACATTTTAACACCTATGAAACTGGGATGTTTACTTTACTCGATGATCTCTTACAACAGTTCTTGCTTATTAAAAGTTATTGATGTCATTTCTTATCACTGGTTCATGGTTAAACCATGCTGTTATTTCTAGTGTTACAAGTGGACAGCTACAACTTTTTTAAGTTTCATGAACAAACAAACCACTTAAAGACCCTTTGAGAAAGCAATATGATTCCTGGTTGTTATTATCTGAAAATCCTACGTTGATGCTCTTGGGTAAAATACAGAAAATACAGAAAATGTCAGCAGCAATACTAGCAGAATGAATGTCATCACGGTGTAAGAAAATGTGGAGACACCTTCCTGATGGAACTGAGGACCATATCGTGAGAAAAAAACCTGAACCTAGACCATTCTTCATCAGAAAGAGTTATTTAGACTAGTTGAGCTTTGAATGCAAAGAAGATTTAAGAATACTTTAACCAAAGTGCTTTCTTCTATTTTTTTTGTATGCACATATGAATAATATATGGCATCACTAAATACATCTAAAGAATTCTTCCGCATGTGTTGTGATGAGCACTGGGTGTCATATGCAACTAATGAATCGTTGAACACTACATCAAAAACTAATGATGTACTATATGTTGACTAAGTGAAGATGAAAAATAAAAAATTAAAAAAGAATTCTTTCAACAAATATACAAAAAACTTGGGGTGAGATTTCTTAAGTTTTTTTAAATGACTATTTAAAACAGCATATAGAAAATAATTATTGAATTATTGAATACCAAGAATGGTTATAAGTGGGGCACCTGGGTGGCTCAGTCATTAAACATCTGCCTTCGGCTCTGGTCATGATCCCAGGGCCCTGGGATCGAGCTCCTCACCAGGCTCCCTGCCCAGCAGGAAGCCTGCTTCTCCCTCTCCCACTCCCCCTGCTTGTGTTCCCTCTCTCGCTGTGTCTCTCTGTCAAATAAATAAATAAAATCTTAAAAAAAAAGAATGCTTATAAGCCCTGAAGATAGCATAGAGAACAAGACAGAGAATAGAAAATTCATAATCTTATGGAACTTACATTCTAATAAGGAACATAGGGAATAGACAAATAAACGTGTGATATAATTATTGGAAGTCATAAATGTAATGACAAAATACAAAAGCATGTGGATAAAAACTGATGAAAGTAAATATAAAAATGTAGTTTGGGAAGTTCTCTCTGAAGAGGTGAAATTTATGCCAAGAACTTAAATGAAGATTCATATTAACATGAATGTTAAAGTTCAGATTTACCAGACTTTTTAAGGCCAAGGATTCCTTCTTAATTTTTTCTTAGTTAATTATTAAATGTATGAATTTAGTCACATTTACACTGTTTTTAAATAAACTCATCTTTTACGAACTTTGATTTTTAAACTAAAAGATCAATAATGAAAATCTTTCAAAATTCTCTTACACTGATGTCAAACTTTTGAAAGACTGAGGTAGTTGAAATTTAAGATAACACAGTATTAATTTGCTGATAAGTTGGTCTACTTCGCTAATATTTTACATTAATTGGAGTATGTGCTAATGTCATTCATAATATAAATGTACAAATAATGATGTGTTTCTAGATATGCCATTTTCTTTTTAAAGAGTATTTAATGGTGGGGTGCCTGGGTGGCTCAGTCTTTAAGCGTCTGACTGCAGCTCAGGTCATGATCCCAGAGTCCTGGGATCGAGCCCCACATCGGGCTCCCTGCTTGGCGGGAAGTCTGCTTCTCCCTCTCCCACTCCCCCTGCTTTTGTTCCCTGCTCTTGCTGTCTCTCTCTCTGTCAAATAAATAAATATTTTTTTTTTAAAAAAAGGAGTATTTAATGGTGCCAAGTTTCTGTTTTATTAGTGTGTGTGTGTGTGTGTGTGTGTGTGTGTGCGCACACGTGTAGGGACTAAATTATTAAATATCAGGGGCTATTGTTAACTATTAGAATTATTTATACTATTAATAATACAGAAGTATTCTATAAAAGTAAAACATTTGTTATTAATTTTTTGCTTTTTATTAAATCATAATAAATTATTAAACAAATAACAATATAACAACTATATATTCGGTTAACTATATAATTTCTTATTACTATATAACCATATTATATAATTTATTATCAATTATATTTAGATTTACTTTCTAAATAATTTTAAGTGTGTTCACAAGTTTTATTGTTTGAAATATAGAAAGATTATCATTGAATATTTAGAAAAAGCAGATGAGGGTAAAAAAATAAATTCTTAAGTACAAAGTAATGTACAAATTGCATGCTGTCATGGTAACCCAGAATATCAGAGATACTGGAATATCTTACAGAATGGCAGACACAGCTTTTTTTTTTTAAAGAGTTTATTTATTTATTTGACAGAGAGAGACACAGCGAGAGCAGGAACACAAGCAGGGGGAGTGGGAGAGGGAGAAGCAGGCTTCCCTCAGAGCAGGGAGCCCGATGTGGGACTTGATCCCAGGACCCTGGGACCATGACCTGAGCTGAAGGCAGACGCTTAACAACTGAGCCACCCAGGCGCCCAGACACAGCTTTAATACATATGTTTTAGGATTTTTGCTATATGTGTTGACATTTTATGGATTCAACTACAATCTCATTCATGTCTTTCCATCTAAAGAGTGATATAGATGACTTTATTGTAATATAATCTCTATCAGTAGTCCAATGGTAATTTTTTTTAACAGGAGTGGAAAAAACACTCCTAAAGTTTATATGGAACCACAGAAGGCCCTGAATAGCAAAGAAAAAAATAATTTTAAAATTCATGAAATAAAAGTGTGTTTTGTATGACTACCATAAATGCAGAAATCCCTGTCATCACATATTAAATAAACATTCTAAAAATTCCATCATACAGTGATTTTAAAACAGAACAACTCATGTTCAGCTTTTATTTTTATTTTTTTTTAAGATTTTATTTATTTATTTGAGAGAGAATGACAGATAGAGAGCACGAGAGGGAAGAGGGTCAGAGGGAGAAGCAGACTCCCTGCTGATCAGGGAGCCCCATGTGGGACTCAATCCCAGGACTCCAGGATCATGACCTGAGCCAAAGGCAGTCGCTTAACCAACTGAGCCACCCAGGCACCCTCATGTTCAGCTTTTAAAATCACCTTCAGAGACGACTGCGTGGCTCTGTCAGTTAAGCGTCTGACTTCAGCTCAGGTCATGATTTCAGGGTCCTGGGATTGAGCTCCATGTCTGGCTCCTAGCTCGGTTGGAAGTCTGCTTCTCTCTCTCCCTCTGTCCTTCCCCTGACTCATGCTTGTTCTCTCTTTCAAATAAATAAACAAAATCTTAAAAATAAATAAATAAATAAATAAATAAATAATAAATAAATAAAATCACTTCATATGGGCCTGGTACGTTATTGTGCAATTTCCAGTTAAGTGATCATTTTTTCCTTTCCTTATAGTTGTCAATCAGGGACATATTTAAAATATATAACCTAAACCATCAAGAGTTCTTCAAATGAACAGCCCATTTAAACTAAAACAAGCAAAAATAATTATCACTGGCCTGCTGTTTTGAAAAAAATTCAGTACAAAATCTTGAAATTATTTAATTCTAAGGATATCTTTAAATATAATTTTGGTGCGGGGCGCCTGGGTGGCTCAGATGGTTAAGCGTCTGCCTTCGGCTCAGGTCATGATCCCAGGGTCCTGGGATCGAGTCCCGCATCCGGCTCCCTGCTCCTTGGGAGCCTGCTTCTCCCTCTGCTTCTCTCTCTCTCTCTCTCTCTCTCCCCACCTCTGTCGCTCATGAATAAATAAATAAAATCATTAAAAAAATATATATAATTTTGGTGCTTCAAAAGTTAAATAATGGTTCAATTTGGAATTTCTCATATGCCCTTGGTTAAGCTATTTAATCTATGTATATTTAACTAAAACAATAATCATAATGGATAACAAACAATCCTCTTTCTCATGATTATTAGTTTGTGCTACCATTGTTTGAAAAGCAGTATTTTGTTAATATTTTCTAAATAACCAAAAAGAATGCCAAATAAATGCAAGGTATTCTTTCTATTACCATGTTTTCTATCTCATAAATGCTATGTTCCCTGTGAGAGCAAAATTCTTTTTAAAACTATATATAATTTCAGTATTATTGAAAAGCCTCATATTGATTCTATATACCTGTGATTTTAAATCAATCTGTTACATGTCTTTGGGAGCAGGAAAATAAGCATATCTCCCTTTCAAGGTCCTGAGGGTGAGTATAATTGCTAAGATGACAAAAAGCAGAACTCATTGTCCTAGACAAACTTACCAGTAATTTGCTATATGACAATCTGTTTTGAACCACTTGTTTGGGATCTTGAGACTGAATGTATTGCATTTCTACATGAATAGAATTTTATTAACTTTTATTCTCCATCCCCCATATTCACAAACAGATGACAGAGAAAATATTGAATCAATCAGTGGTTATAGATTATCTCATTTATATTGCATTAATGGATTTCACAAAAACACATAATTCTGATATTCCCTGAAATTAAGTTCTGATAAATGTTCTATCCTTGGCCACACTCTGGAAAAAAAATTACCAAATTATTGTGAGGCAAGTCATTGGTATTTACTCATACTAGCTTTGCTTTGCAATTTGTAGCCTAAATGCCAGTGTTTGAATTCTGATGTTAGTTTATTAGCTGTAAGGTCTTAGATAATGTCCTAAAATTTAAGTTTCATAATTTGTAAAATGGCTAAGTTGTCTTCAACTACCCAAATATGTGCCCATGGATCTTTCAACTTTATCTCAGAATTAGAGAATCTTAGCTTTCAACTTAATTAAATATGATTTAAAAAATAGCAAAGCA
Source organism: Eumetopias jubatus (assembly GCF_037043125.1). Lineage (NCBI taxonomy): Eukaryota > Metazoa > Chordata > Mammalia > Carnivora > Otariidae > Eumetopias > Eumetopias jubatus. The sequence continues at coordinate 178,058,240 of NW_028274808.1, forward strand.
AGTTTTTAGGTTTATCCAATTCTCTATAACTCATAGGTTATTAAAAGTGGGTTATTTGGAAGAAGTGTAAGAGATGTTTCATCTGGGTTATTTGTATCTATTCAAGAAATGTGCCATTAACCCTTTAAAATAATGCAACATTTTAGAGAGCCCCAAAGTAAACCCATGCTTATATGATCATTTAACCTATAACAAAGGAGGCAAGAAAAGACAGTCTCTTTGATAAATGGTGCTGGGAACACTGGACAGCTACATGCCTAAGAATGAAATGGGACCACTTACACCATATACACACACACTGCACACATACACACATGCTCACAAAACTCAAAATGGATTAAAGACCTAAATGTGAGATAGGAAAACATAAAGCTCCTAGAAGAAAACATAGGCAGTAATCTCTTAGACATTGGCCTTAGTAACCTTTTTCTAGATGTTTCCTCAGGCAAGGGAAACAAACACAAAAATAAACTAGTAGAACTATATCAAAATAAAAAGCTTTTACACAGCAAAGGAAACCATCAACAAAACAGAAAGGACACCAACTAAATGGGAGAAGATATTTGAAATGATATATCCAATTAGAAGTTAATATCCAAAATATAGAAATAACTTAGATAATTCAACACCAAAAAACACAATCATAAGGAAGATTGGGCAGAGGACCTAAATAGGTATTTTTCCAAAGAAGACATACACAGATGGCCAACAGACACATGAAAGGATGCTCAATATCACTGATCATCAGGGAAGTGTAAATCAAAACCACAGTGAGGTATCACCTCACACCTGTCAGAATGCCTAGAATCAAAAGTGTTGGTGAGGATGTGGAGAAAAATGAACCTTATGCACTGCTGGTAAAAATGTAAACTCTTACAGCCTCTGTGGAAAACAGAACAGAGGTTCTTCAAAAAATTTAAAAATAGAAATACCATATGATCCAGTAATTTTACTACTGGATATTTATCTAAATAAAATGAAAACACTAATTGGAAAAGATATATGTACCTCTATGTTTATTACAGCAATATTTACATTAGCCAAGCCATGGAAGCAACCCCAGCGACCAGTGACAGATGAACGGATAAAGAAGTGGAGATATATATATATATATAATGAAATATTACTCAGCTGTAAAAAAGGTTAAATTCTTGCTCTTTGTGATAACATGGATAAACCTAGAGCATATTATGCTGAGTGAAATAGGTCAGAAAAAGACAAATACCATATGATTTCACTCATTTGTGGAATCTAAAAGAAATAAAGCAAATGAATAAACAAACAAAAAGCAGAAACAGATCCATAAATACAGACAACTGTTGATTCCCAGAGGGCAGGGGGCTGGGGGGCATGAGGAAAGATGTATGAACAGGAGTGGGAGATACAGGCTTCCAGTTATGGAATGAATGCCATAGGAATAAAAGGTACAGCATAGGGAATATAGTCAATGGTATGTAATAGCGTTGTGTGCTGAGAGATGGTAGCCACGCTTTTGGTGAGCATAGCATAATGTATAGACTTGCTGAAGCACTGCTGTACATCTGAAATAATGTATGTCAACTGTACTTCAATTAAAAACTAAAAATAAAAGGATCACAAAATTTTAGTCTTTATACTTAAAAGACTGAACTAAAATAGGCATTAGAAATAAAAAAGAGACTAATAACTGAAGTTATATGTTGAGAAGTGAAGATAATGATCACTTTTAAGTACTAATATTAAAATAATTTTGATGATGATAATATAAAAGTATAGTATGAAATAATAAAGATAATCCTAATAATTTTATATATTTTATCTTGGTAAGTTTTCCTAATAATCCTACAGGCAGGTAGGTTCAGTTATTAACCCAATTTTGCAACCAAGGATACAGATATTGAGAAGTTAAGTTACTTTCCCAAGGTCATGCTACTTATAAGTGACAGGCATGGAATCAAGGGAGCCCTGCCTTTTTACATTATGCTGATACTCTTGTCTTGTGTATTTCTCCAGGCATCTAAACATCATAATTCTCTCTCTCTGCTCTTTAGTTTGTACATTGCTTTTATCCTCTCATCCTTTGAATATTCATGAACCAGAGTTTAGTTCTAAGATATTATATTCTCACCTTGCACCTAGTTTACTTGTTAACTCTTAGACATAGTAATGTGCTTCAAAGGACAGCTGTCTTCTGTAGATTAAGATATTTCTGCTACCTATTATTCTGGGGTTGTTGGAGAAGATTTCTTGCCCATAGTAGGATCACATCTTAAACAAGACTGAGCTCTGAGGTCACCACTTAAGGAAGTGCAGGCAGACTTAAGTTTGCTCTTGTTGAGCCTAAACCTCTTTGGAACCATGCAATCTTTCTGCTGTTTGTCATTAAGTAAAATCTGAAATAAATCAAACCCTTCTCAAGCTTCATCCAAAGAAATTTAAAAACGCCTGGTATTTGGAGCTTTTCTCTTTAATGAAGCAGGCCTGTAAGTATCCTGGGAATGTGCCTGATGGCAAGCTGTTTTCCAAGGCAGAGATAACTTCTTTGATGAGGAAATTCATTTTCCAAAAAGCATACAATAATAAAAAAGTCACTTTATAACATGTTACCTTTAACAAAAATAACTATAGAATATTTAAAGCTTTTCCTCAATGTTTTCCTGTGTTGAATATGGATAAATCGTGCATCACATCTCTCTCTAGGAACCAGCAAGATGAACTTTCATTCTTTAATTTACAAGTACTTGCATATACTTTTCCCCACCAACACACATACTCTACTTTCTCCTTCAGAAGACAGTAGGGAAGAATGGTCTCTATCTAGAAATAACAGATCATGGGATAATGGTCCTATTTCCAAAAAACAATCAATAATCACTTAGGCACTCACATATGGATATATGTAACACGGTATTTCTTAGATGCATAATGTGTTTAAAAATAGGATACCACTATGATGGTATCCATATGAAAAAGAGAAGTTTTATATATAAGTCAATAAATATATATAATGAATCCTTTGTGTGTTTGTGAGTGTGGCTGTGTGGATGTACAAATAAGTAAATGTATGTATATATACACTTACATATACGTACATTATATATACACATATATATGTACTTAGTGATGTTCAGAGGGTAGACCATTATCTGTATTTTTAAGGCATATTATAGGTCCAAGATACACTAATAAATACATTTCAAGAACATTAGTTCAAGCATAATTTTCCCAAATATAGAAAGAAAAGCTTATTTATTTGCTTACATTCACCTTTTTTGTCATGGAGGGCTGCTTCATAGTGTCAGATACTGCTGTAATTTGATGCATTGTGGATAGGCCATGGACACATGGGTCTTATTTTCATTACTAAATATTCCCAGCACCCTGGTCAACTCTTCAGATATTTACCTTGTCCTCATAATTGTTGACCACAAGCAAATATTGAGAACTTACTTCATGGTACATTATTAATCAAAGAATAATTAGTTGAAGGGTTTTGTGATTTACATAATCAAAGTTTGTGATCTCTACAGTCTTATATACTATACACATAATCACAAAGCAGCCTTAGGCAATATAGATAAGAAATGCTAAATAAAATAAGTGTGTTTGGGTAAGTACTAGAACAGTATAAAAAAGATATCCAGGTTGCTTTTCATACAGAGATACTTTAGGGAGAAATGAGAAGACATTTAAAAGATTTAGAAAAATTAGGAAAGTTTGGTGGGAATTAGATGTATATTCAAAGATAGACGGGGACTGACTTAGAAGTGGATCAAGCATCTATTTCATTACATGATTTAAAAGACACTTCAGCATTGCTTCTTCCATGGCTTGATAAAATTACCAGAACACCAGTATCCAGCAACTCTGGTTAATTCATTGAGGACCTTTATTCTAATTCAGCTATTAGTTTGTATATGAGTTATCAGTTCATACTCAGCAACCCAGCCAATCACCGGTAAGAGTTATTGTGCATTTATATATTAATCTGGTAAATAAGGGACATAGCGGACAGCACCCAAGATAAATTGTGTAAAACATATTTCAAGAATGTCCCACTTGAGGGACAAGGGAACTGGGGTGTTTGCATGCCCAAAATTTACATCTCAGCACACTGATGCCAACACTGGCAATTAGAAGTTGGTCAGAACACACTGAAAATTCTAAAGGCCATGGGTGAGTTACTGACATTGGCTCCAAATCATAAAATGAGAAATGAGCAAAACATAGCATTATGTATGATAAATAATAATAAGGTTAAAAAAGAACCCCAAAACATTTTGGGGGTGTGGTTATGATTTGTTAAGCTTTCGTATCCCCATTTTATATTTTCATTTATGTGAGTGTAGGGTTCTTGTAATGGATATGTTTGGCTTTTAGTAAGAAAGATAAATCTTTCTCATCCAATGATTAGTGTTTCTAATTATCATCTTGTACTGTACTTCATTATTCAGCAAATGAATATTTGTTGATCTCATATTATACACCAGGTATTATTAAGGGTACTGGGATTCAACCATGTACATTACAGGAAAAAATATATTGTTATTGACAAGAGCTATGAAGAAACTAAACAGGGAGATGTGATAGAAAGTGACATGAATGGTCAGAAAAGTCCTCTCGGAAGAGTTCGCATTAATGTGACCTTTAGAGGATTGGCAGAAGGAGCACGCCAAGCGAAGGTTTGGTAAAATCTTATCCCAGACGAGGAGGTGGCATTCTCTTAGCAAGTTTTATAGCTTAAACAAGGACAGTATCATTTGTGGGAGTGGCTAACAATTTGAAGGTTTCTGGTCACCACTGCAAACACTGAATCAAATATCTGGAAATGGAAAGTATCTGCATTTTTCAAGAAGCTCAATATAATTTTCACCTATGCTGAAAATCTAAAACAACCTGGTTATTTCAGAAATTATTTTCTAAAAACATTTTCTAAAAACATTTATATTTCATATAATACAGTTATGACATTTTTAAAAATAGGTGTTACATAAGAAGACTTAGTTTATTAATAAATTGATCAGATTTTACACTATCATTTTGTGGAAGGAGTAAACTGTTCAGTACAAGAGTATTTTATTGAAATGGTCAAAATTTATTGTGATTTCTTATGAAATATACAAATTCTGTTTGACAAAAATGGATTATTTTTGTTTTAATGGGTCTTGGAATACACATCTTTTGAAGAAGAAAATTGAACCACTATTTAATGTGCTTACCGCATTTTTCATAATATGAATAATACCAAATCAATCAAACCTAAAAACTCAAATTGCAAACTATTTCTGATATAAGTAGCTTTTACCTGCTAATGTCATGAATCATAAATAATATTCAATGCAAATAATGAAGAGTAATATAGCCAGGGGCCATTTTGTTTTGACTACAAAGAGGGTTGATACCTTTGTTTTGTAGAGAGTAAAAAAAGTCAGATGAGCTTCAAAGTATTTTCCTATTTTTTTCCTTTATTGCCCAGCCTCCTGCGTATCTTTGTCCCTCTGACAGCTTTAAGAACAGAATGCATTAAATGCTATTTAGGGCTTAGGGAATTTTATATTTTATATTATATATATATGTTTTTTCAAGATCTGAAAATGAATAAACATCATCTATAAGAGTGAAACCTCACCAATGAGATACTCCATGTGTTTCCAACTATACACTCTGTAGTTAACCATGTAGCCAGGATGATTCTGCCCTGGCTTCAGCCAGGAAATTAGCTTAAAAGTAACAGCACCATCTTCTTTTCTTCTTGACTCCTATATCTGCCTGAAGTCATTTTTGGCTCCATTTTCAAAATATCCCTGTCCTGGTATATGGATCTTTAGTAATTTGGAGCGAGGGGAGTAGGCACAATTTAAGGCTACCAGACTCTTATTGTAGAAGTTGGTCCATTATCTCAGAAGAAATTGGAATACTTTTCAGGGTACACATAGGAGAAAGTTAAAACAAGCTTTTTGAGTGCTGAATCTTAGTCTAGTGTTTGTATGGGTCTCCATTCTTTTTTATTCCATATTTCCTTACAAAGAGACATCAATTAACACTCACTCCTGTGTATCTCTACTTTCCCAATCATTCCTTAAAGGCAAATAAATGATACTTTTGGTAATTTGGGATCAGGTCATGAGTATACATACTCAACCCATTTTCTTCCTTGTTTTGGATTATAACTGACTGTAGAGAGCACACATTTCTTGGTCGTAAAGTTAATTTAAAAAGTAAAAGGCTCACCCCTCTAGATGTGTCTGTCATTATCCATGCTTGCCTGTGATCAGACACATATTGTTTCATTTGGTACCATGAGGACAATTGATGCCACATATTTACAAAACAGCCCTTGGTTCTGTGCTTTCTATAATAAAGATTCCATTTCCATTTACTTTTTTCTGAATCCTGAGTGTTTCTCAATTAGTTTCAAATTTGGTAGGAAATAGAGGTGACATTTATTGGGCTGACTCAAATCCCAACTATAGATGATATCAAAAAAATCTTTTGGGGGGGACTCAAATAAAACCAGAAATGAAAGAGGAGAAACTACAACTGAAAGCACAGAAATACAAAAGATTATAAAAAAAAAAATTAATGCCAACAAACTGGAAAATCTCGAAGAAATAAATAAATTTCTAGAAACATACAATCTTCTAAAACTGAATCTATTTCCATGGAAAATTTGAATAGAGCAATTGCTAGTAATAAAACTGAATCATTATCAAAAAACTACCAAAAAAATGTTCAGAACCACAGGAATTCACAGGTGAATGCTACCAAACATTTAAAGAAGAGTTAATACTTATTCTTCTCAAACTGTTAAAAAAAATTGAAGAGGAAGAAAAGCTTCCAAACACATTCTAAAAAGCCAGCATTATCCTGTTACAAAAACCAAGCAAAGATACTACAAAAAAAGAAAGCTGAAAACCAATATCACTGATGAACGTAGATGCAAAATCCTCAACAAAATATTGGCAAACTGAATTCAATAATACGTTAAAAAAATCATTCACCACAATCAAGTGGAATTTATTTCAGAGATGCAAGGATGCAGGGGAGTGAAAGATAGAGTTATGGAATGAATATGTCATGGGAATGAAAGTTACAGCCTAGAAAACATAGTCAATAACATTGTAATAGCATTGTATAGTGACGGATCCTAGTTAAATTTGTGGTGAGCATAGCATAGTGTACAGAGCTGTTGAATCACTATGCTGTATACCTGAAAGTAATATAACAGTGTGTGTTAACCATACTCATATAAAAAGAAAAGTAAAAAAAGAAAAATCTTTTGGACTTGAAGAAGGACCTAGAAGAATTTCAGTTGACCTGGCTCTCATCTGGGAGCATGGTTTAACTGCAAACTGGGTTGAATATTAAGACTTGAGGGACACCTGGGTGGCTCAGTCAGTTAGGCATCTGCCTTTTGCTCTGGTCATAATCCCAGAGTCCTGGGATCAAACCCTACATTGGGCTCCCTGCTCAGTGAGGAGGTGGGGAGTCTGCTTCTTCCTCTGCCCTTTACCCCACTTGTGCACTCTATCACTCTCTCTCAAATGGATAAATAAATCTAAAAAAAAAAAAAAAAAGACTTGAAAGCATTCTTGTTTGAAATGGCTCAAGCCATTTAGATGAAGACATAAAAATATGAGTAAAAGCGAGATTATGTGCACATTAACTCTCTTGATTCATCAATTTTAATAAATACAAGTCTTGCCTCTCCCACAGCATACTATCTTCAAACTCTTTGTTCTAAACCATGACAGTGAGCCATGGCACCACCATCAGTTGGTTTCTGGACTTGTTCAGAAATTTGGTGGTTTTGTTTGTTTGTTTTCTGATTTAACAACTGGTTGTCAAAGAGCTTTCTATCCCACTCATTTGGACTCTTTCCTCCCTACTAAATGCTTCAGGCCAAATCTTTTCACATGTGATTTTACACAGGTGGAAATAAAAGGTTACAAGTTGGATAGCTGTGGGTGCTCTGTTGGTGGCATATCAACAACAGAACTGCCAAGCCTAGCTTCTCATTCAGCTTCTTCATAGACCTATTTGTGTTTTTTGTATGGACAGCTACTATAAGGGATCATATAGGTAAATCATCCTCAACTAAAGAAATAATTTTACAACTATTTAGATGTTATAATCTACAAAATATCTTACATTTGAATCTCAAAACAATGTAGTGCATTAGGGAAGACATGGTATTTTTTTCCAATTTTGCAGATGAGAAAAGTGAGACAGGAATCTTGAATCAAATATACTTGGTTTCAATTTCTAGCTACATAATTTACTAGCAATATGAATTTCAGTGAGTTACTCAGTATCCCTATTTATAAAACGTTTTGAGCAGTTAAATACAACATGGAAGTTAAAGCTGTTAGCAATTTAGCAATTAATAATTACTTAAGTGGTAGCTATTTTGTTTTAAATTTAACCTTAACATTTCTCTACTTTATCAGGTTGAACACTAAATCTCAATCATTCAAGTATTTTAGAATCTCTGTAAGTTGGACAGCATATTCATAAATATTCATGTAATTTCACTTATTAAACCCTGAGCCGTATGTTTTGGCACAAACTCTTCCCTATGTAATAACAAAGACATGCCAACCCATTCATCAAACATAGTTAGATAAGGCAGAAAGGGGAAATGGCACTGATAAATAATTTCATGTAATTTTTGTGAACCACAAATGTTTAAGTAGAGGTGTATTAATAATTTCATAATTCATAATAAATTATTACAGGTTACCACTTCCAACTGTTTTATAAATCAAAGTGCTAAATTGTATTTAGTAAATCATTTTAATTCTTGGAGAATATGTAAAAAAAACAGCTGTCATATCAACCTATATTGCACGTCTACAAAAGAAATTTTTATGAAATCTAACTTTATAATAAGAAATTTCATATATTAAAAAACAGACAGCTTTTCAAAATATTTCTACAAAGCTATTAGATAATATATTTAAAATAAATTTCATCTTTTCCACTTTATGAATCTGATCAGGTTTGTCCAAATATTGGCCAAAGAAGATTCTTGGTTTGTTATCTTTTTCCAGCCTCCAGGTCCTGCCAGAATTTTAGTTTATTTTCTTTAGTGACCTTGGTTGAAGTTACATATTTCTTTTCAGCAATCTTTTTCCTTCTCTCTAATATAATCTCTTCTCTTATATTTTATGATTAGGATTTTCTTATTATCTTTGCAAAAATATTATGAACAGATTATTCAGAATGAATTTATAATCAAGTAAGTTAATAATTTATATTTGAGTCTGACTAGAAGCAAATCTAAAAACTAGAAATGCTGTTAACCAATTGATTCCCTGTCTTAAGTGACTGGTTTAAACTGTGAGGGTTAATTTTGTTGTAAGTTTCAATTAGATCTCCACTTAGATAATATGTAGTTATTCCAGTAGTTTCTTCTCTCTCCTTCTTAATTTTTAAAATGTTTTTCTAAACAAATAATTCACTAAATTTTTCTATCTATCAATTCCTTTCCTTTCTCTGGACTTTTTATCACATCCACCATCCCACCTTCCCCGTCTCCATCTATTTTGGGCTGAATTGTGTCTTCCTAAAATTCATATGAAGTCCTAACCCCTAATGTCCCTGTATTTGTAGATAGGACCTTAAGGGAGATAATTAAATTCAATGAAATCATATGTGTGAAATCTTAATCTCACAGGACTCATGTCCTTATAAGGAGAGGAAAAGATACCAGGTCTCTCTCTCCATGCATGCACAAAGAGGCTTGTGGAAACACAGAGAGAAGGCGGCTGTCTATAAGCCACACAGAGAGGCTTCACCAGAAACCAATCCATCGGCACCTTTATCTTAGACTCCCAGCATCTAGAACTGTATCTGATGTTTAGGCCATACAATCTGTAGTGTGTTACAATAACAGCCTGAGCAGACTGACACACTATCATTTTTCTCCTGGTCTTTCATATTTCTTTGTGTCACCTTCTTCAGAAGCCCCTTCTGTCCCATCCAGTTTCATCATCACCTTATTACTACACTAGGTGTATTCTTATAGGTTCTCATATCGCATAGTGGTTTAGATTTCTGTTGCCCTGACTGGATTAGGAGCTTCCTTAGCTTAGAGACTATTTACCGTCAACTCAACATCCTTAAGATCAATCACAGGGAGTGGGGTATGGTAGGATATAAGAAATGCTTACTGAAATACATTTTTAGAGATAGATTATAGTACATGGAAGACTGGCTACCATAAAGATGTCCAATAATTTTATACTTTTAATTTAATTTGAAATGAAATTCCAAAGTGCTCTTTTATGTAATAAAATTGTGGATATGTTTTCTTCAGTGGAGTAAAATATCTATCAAGGAGGGTGTTAAATACAGAATGATATGTCAAATGGATGGACATTTATGCAACATCTAAAAAAATGTTATGAATTCTGTGTGGCATTATGGAATAATTATAACAAAATCTATGTAAATTTCATGTAACATTATGGAAAATTATAATAAAATATAAAATTAAAAAGCCAGGAAATTGATTTGTTCATATACTATGATTACAAGTGTTTTTACAGATTAAAGGATATGAAAATATTTAGAGAATAATAGTTACAACATGGTGTTAATATGATTATTTTCTCCATTTTCCAAATTTCTTCTGTTCTTTATTATTTTCATTATTAAAATATTAAATTTATTTTAAAAACACAAACATGCATATGGATAGCATGGACATATGTATTGGAAGAGTCCACACTAAAGGGACAAAAGAGCATGGCACATATGGGTATGTGCAAACTGTGTTCACATCTCACTTTTAACACTCACTAACTTGGTGGCCTTGAAAAAGAAGTAATTTACATGCTTTAGGCTTAGTTTCCTTGTCTTTCAAATGGAATTAATGTTAACCATGGTGTCCACCAAAGCACTTAGAATCCAGAAATCTAATAAGTACTCTTAAAAGTTAGCTAATAATTTCCAACAGAAAGTGAGGCTAGCGACTTGCTTAATTCACCACTGTAGATGAGTATCTGGTATTTGGTAGTTTTATAATAAACATTTATTAATGAATGAATGAGTGAAAGGGAGAGTATAATAAAGCTAATAGAAAGCCTAGGAAGGTTGAAGAAAAGAGCAGGACTATATACAATGAAAGGTTTTTTAAAAATAAATTTTCTTATTTGGAAAATGTCTAAGCAGGCCACTATTATAATACTTCTTATATGTCCGGAAGAAGAAGACTAATCCAAATCTTCTACTGTGTAAGTTGTTTCCTGAATAAAATAGATACTTTATTTCAGAAACTACTTTGACCCATACCTTGTAGCAATTTACTGTGTCTCTATTCAAAATTATTTCCTTGTAGATGATTAGCTCAAGCTCCAGCAGAATCAGCCACAATTAACAAATGAAATAAAATTACTGTAAGAATGGTGAATAACATTTGATAAGATCCTTCAATATTTTGGATGAGAAAAAGCAGAAAGTGCCTGAAGCTGAGATTCCCTCTTTGTAAAAACTATATTCTCAGCTTTCAGAACTCATCTTGCTACCTCTGTTCAGTGATGTCACTGAAATTCAGATACCTCCCTTTTCACACACACACACACACACACACACACACACACACACACACACACACATTGTTTTTCAACCTCACGTCATATCCTATATCCCTGCAATACATCCCAGGGTATTGATTCTCTCTCAGATTTAAACTAAAAAATATAACTGACTTGGAAAGCAATGAGCCAAGTGGTGGGCAGGTTTCTCTGTCCCTGTTTCTATGAGTAGCACAGCAGCTCTGTAAACATTTTTTTTTTTTTTTTTTTTTAGGATAAAAGGAGATCTAAGTGTGCCATTTAGTGATGTGATAATAAACATCATTCCCACACACACAGGGAGTATAGCATTGACTTAGATGTGTTCTAGGAGCTAAACCACTCACCCATTCTTTTTTTGAGAAATAATTGTAAATGAAGTGAGTCAGAGAGTCTCCCTATCCTCACTTCAACCTGGACAAATGTGTTCATCAAAAGGTTAGTCATTCAAATATATGTAAGCATGTACATATTCTTGAGCATTTACTCTATACCAAAGGACTGGGGAATTTGTCTTCTAAGAACTTACATTCTAATTGGTGGAGAGGCACTTCTAAATAAAAGGCAGTAAATAAGGCAATTTCAGAACATGAAGAAATTCTAGTTAAGAAATAATGGGGCAATGGGATAGTGAGTGTCTTGAGAAAATTTTCTACTTTAGAATAAGTGTTCTGAATGGCTCCTCTTAGGGTTACATTTTGAACCTGAGATGTTACTAATGAACAGTCAGCCATGACCATAAAGGAAGAACACTGCAGGCTTAGAGGAAATATTGCACAAATTTCAAGAGGATAATGGCTTGAAAGTTTTCCAAGGACTGAAGAAAAGAAAGAAGAAAGAAAGGAAAGAAAGAAAAAATGAGGGAGGGAGGGAAGAGGAAGGAAGGAAGAGAGAGAAGAGAAAGATGTTAGTGGGACTGCAGAACATAATGAAGGGCCCCACGGGGGACAGAGAGGAGGAGGGAAGAATATGGGCTTGAGTTGTCCATGAAAATGAAAAGCCTGGGTTTTCTTCCAACTTCAACTGGTGGCCAGTAGAGCATTTTCTCTAAGGCAGTGATATTATCTGCAAGATAATTTCTACCCACACACACAATAGTCAATATCCCACATCTGAAGGAAAAGTTTAACATAGTGTCTGGACACAGAGATATGACACTAAGTCCCTATTGGGGTCAGAGAAAGATGTAGAGGAATCAATGTGGGAACTGAATTTTGAGAGCTTTAATGAGATAGGGTGTGGAAAAGTAGTTCCATTCCAAATGAACAAGAGGAAAAAAATCACTGAAGCATGGGATTCTTGTCACAGGGACATAGATTTTAATGATTTGCAATCATCTAATTGCTGCACTGAAGTTAGTATCTTCCTAGAGTCAATGACCAATCCTTTTCTCTCTTTACCATGACCCTTGGCCTACTTTAACTAGTGTCTCTGTAATGGAGAGGGTGCAGAACAATCTTTCATTCACTTTCTAGGAGTATTTACAACATGTTTGGCAAAACAGAATGTATACTGAGCTGGAAAATTAATATAAGTAGTTTATTCTTAAACATTCCATTAAAATGTACCAAATTAAAGCTGTAATTTAATGTTTCCTAAATTCAGATGCTATCATATTAAAATTAGAGATGTGTCAACACATATCAAGTATTCTTAATAGCTATACACACTGCGACTCTTGGCTTCATTTCCTTCATCATACTATGAGAGGAATAGTTATTATGTGAGTCATAAAAGTAGTTTGTGTTGTTACCAGTAATACTGATTGAGCTTTTAATTATTTTTCTTTGTTGAATCAACCTTACCTTAACATTTTTAAACTCCTGATTTTGCCAAAAATATGTAAATATATGTAAAATGAAACCAAAATTCATTGGCCTCTCTGTAGTTTCAAACAACCTAGCCATAGTTGCTTAAAGAAAACACCCGAGAAACTGATTTTGTTATGTATCTACCAGGCATATATTTTATTAGCCACAAATACAAAAATATCATTTATACTAGAGATAGCTTAGAGGGTGCGTCACCAGTTTACAGAAAAATATTAGTGTATATGTGTAAATCATCTACCATTTATTGGACTATTGTACTGTTCAGTAAAGATTTTAATTTTTCAAGAAAATAAAATCTTACATCGACATTGATAGGTAGCTTTCATCATGTCTGATTTACTGTTGAAGAAAATAAGTACTGGCGGGGGCCTGGGTGGCTCAGTCATTTAAGGCTCCGACTCTTGGTTCTGGCTCAGGTCATGATCTCAGGTTCATGAGATGGAGCCCCGAGTCAGGCTCTGTGTTCAGTGAGGAGTCTGCTTGGGATTCTTTCCCTCTCCCTCTGCCCCTCTCCCCATTCTCCCTCCCTTTCTCTCAATAAAATAAATAAAAATCTTAAAAAAATAAGAAAAAAAGAAAATGAGTATCAGTGAGGATTACCCAACTCACCTGAGTCAGTAAATGTAGGGTAGGGCCAAATCTGAGCTCAAGTCCACCTAATTATGTTGTGCTTCCCCCAATTTAAACCATGGTTAATTTCAGAGCATGCCTCAGGATTCAGGAACAGAATATAGGTTATTCTTATTCTTATAGCAACTTACTCTAGAAAGAGTAAAAGCAAATAAAACTGTGAAAGAAGGGGAAAGAAAATCCAGACATAGCCATTTTGTTATTTTTATTTACTACCCTATGCCATTTCTCTCCTCCTCATTGTCTTTTCTACTGTCCTTGGTTTTTAATGGTATGTCTTTCTCTTTGATCTCGGACCTTGTAACTCTAGCACCTTTCTAAACATATCTCTTCAAGAGGAAAGTGTATAATATATGATCGTAGAATAGCAAACTTAATATGTCTATAATTTTACATGAACATGTTAGTCATTTTTAAACTTATCAGCGAAATATCCATCTGAATAGTATGGCTGAAAATATGCAGATACCACACACAAAATGATGTCATTCTGATATTTTGTTTATCGTAAAAGCTATGGAGATAAGCCAGAAGCAAAGTGCTTATAATTGGTGACATGGCAGAAAGTTATGTAGTTAACATTGCCTCAGAGCCTCAGTTGTCTGAATATGAACCAAAAACATTTTTTAAAAGATCCTGGACATATTAATTCAACTACGATTCCCTCTAAAAGGAAACAAATCTATAGATGACTATTACAATAAGCTGTGTAAGAGTACATAGTAAAATATTTATTCAATTTCATAAAGAGAAAAATACCACTTCTGTTCTACCATCAGAAAATGATCAAGTACCAGGAATTAGGGGGGTGAGGGGTAACAGAGGGAAAAAAATAAGTATAGAAAAGATTAGTAGTCAATTTCCCAAGAAATAGTGCCCTTTTCCAGGATTTGCCAATTTGAAAACATATAATTGTGCCTGTTTTTCAAAGAAAATAATTTATAAACTTTGTACAATCTTAAATTATAAATTCCATAGCTCCAGTGTTCCAAGGTTTGCTAGAATTAAGGATATTTTTTCCATCTGAAAAACACCGAGTTTAATTATTTTTAACTGCAAAATGAGTGAAATAAAAAACACCTGTGCTAAATCACAAATGGCTAAATATTTTGTAGCTCCTCATCCCTTATCAAGCGATGAAATCTGTACCTGAATTTGTTGAATCTCAGCTTGTCTGTGACTTGCTTTGACCAAGAGAATTAGACAAAGTAATTTGGATATTCTTAACTTTGGATATTCTTAGCTTTCTGTTCTTGCAGGTAAACAAACAAGATAGATTGTTGGATAATGAGAGATGTGTGCCCATTTGCTCCTGTCACCCCAACTTACAGCCAGCTAACCCCCCAAGAAGGAGCTGGGTGACCTGCAAATAGCATTGGGCAAAACTATTTCAATATGCTTTCCCTAACGAAATAAAAATCAAGTAAAATGTGGGTATTGATTTCACTACCTGTGCCGTCTGCCTGAATGCGGATTTCTTCACTTGTCTGGAAATCCTGGAGACTCAGAGCTGTAGTTGCTTCTATAGCAATGGGGATGGATGAAAAGTGGATTAGCCTGCTTGTTGAGCTGGCTTTCTATCAGCCACATCTGGAGGTGGCTGACTCCTGTCTAGGTAGGATTATGTGTGGTTCCTATTTACTATTTTCTCTCGGGCAGAAACTTTGAACCTATGGGGACAGGTGATCACATTTCTCGAACATCCTTTGGCTCCATGAAGGACACACACCACCATGGTCTTTTAAATAGATATAAAATGTAAATACGCATGACTTGTTAACAAACAAGTGTCCTTAACAGGGACTGATCTCCTAGCTTTAAAGATGAAACAAAGAGATGTTAGAGGAGGTCAGTGAGAGGATTTGACTTCCAGTTGACCCTCCAGCAGGACCCAGGCAGTCAGAGGCTCCTCACCCTCTTTGTTGTCCTTAGAATGTGGGTTTGGCTCACCATTCCCACAGCTAGAGCTGTTCTCAAGGACAGAGCCTTGAGAGAGTTAGGTGTTGTTGAGACTACCTGGACAGTGTATGTGACAAAAACCAGTTAATGTCTCTATACAGATTTTTAAGATTCTGGCAGATGGCTGTGGAAATCTACTCCTCTTATGCCTCATAAGTAAATTCCCTTGCTTATTACATCTTCCATCTCTCAATCTCGAGTGACTTGTCTTGTTCTTTGGTCTCTTTGATCTCTGTGTACGCGGGCCGGTTTGTGAGCCAACAAGAGCACATTTATTTCTTTAATTATGTGTCTATTAACAGAAAACACAGATTAAATAGAGAAAATGTTGTCACCTCAGGCGCCTGGGTGGCTCAGTCTGTTAAGCATCTGCCTTCGGCTCAGGTCATGATCCCACGGTCCTGGGATGGAGCCCCACATCGGGCTTCCTGCTCAGCAGGGAGTCTGCTTCTCCCTCTCCCTCCGCCTGCCGCTCCCCCTGCTTGTGCTCTCTCTCTCTCTCTGTCAAATAAATAAATAAAATCTTAAAAAAAAAAAAGAAAATGTTGTTACCTCCATCTTCTTTGAGGGTAGGAAAAGTAGGTAAAGGATAAAATTTTCCTGACTTGAGTCCCATGATTTATGTTTAATTACGTTCAGTTAGCTAGCATATAGGACATCCTAAGTCTTCGTTGTAGTGTTCAATGATTCATTAGTTGTGTATAACACCCAGTGCTCATCCCAACATGTGCCCTCCTTAATACCCATCACCCGGTTACCCCATCCCTTACCCCCCTCCCTTCTGTAACCCTCAGTTTGTTTCCCAGAGTCCAGAGTCTCTAATGGTTAGTTTTCCTCTCTGATTTTTTCCCATCCAGGTTTTCCCACCTTCCCCTGTGGTCCTCTGAGTCCCATGGTTTTTGTAGGGAAGAAAGTTTGGTCACCGCTTCATAGTAAGTTCTGGGACAGAGTATCTTACCTTAGTTACTTTAGACAAAGCCAACAATTTCAGAAGGGGCTTCCAGCATGGGCAGCTGCCCTGGCATAGGGTAAGAAAGTATTTACTGTTTCCACAAGGTTTGCAAGAGGGAGGACCTGAGGGCATTTGCTTTTTAAATGGCTAGCTGGGTTGCTCAGGGAGTTTTTTAAAATAATGGTTTTCAACCTGGGGAATTTCTCACCTGGGACATTTGGAACTTTCTTGAAAAAAATTTGACTGTCCTACTGGGGGTGCCGCAGTATTGGTAGCCAGGGATGTTACTAAATATCCTAAAATGTACAGGTCAGCATCCCCCCACCCAAATATTTCCAACCAAAATGTCAATAGTGCCAAGATTGAGAAGCTCTCCTTCAGTGGATCCAAGTCTTCATAGAACGAGTGAAAACTCAGATATGTTTTACTCTCAGCCTTTCAAATTGTGTCACTAAAGTCTGACAACTCTCTTTTAATTGAAACAGAACTGTTGTGATAAATTTAAACTACTCTCTTATAACAAAATCATGATATCCCATTTATAATTTACACACTTAAGGTTTCAAATGATTTAGGGAAGAATCTTTTATTTAAAAGGAAACCATAGGCACAGGCCCCCAACGCGGGATTCCATGAATCAATTTACCATAATAAATTTACGATTTACCATAATAATCTTCCCTGATTATACAATTTTAGTTTTATGAAAGAAACTTTTGTGTATCTTGTTATTAACAACAGCCAAAATCACTATTTATGAATTCTGTCTGTTACCAAAGTAAAAAATGAATCATTTCAAGGTGGTGTCAGGGGTCTTGGACCCACAAAGGCTATTTTTCTAAGTGTCTTCTGTAACACAGCATGAAACCAATATCATTAAACATGTGAAAATCAACATAATGCCCTGGCATTTTGAGAAGTGTTAAAGAAAATACTTTTTCATGAAATACTCACTGAACATTATACTAAGATATACATAGCTTAATTAAGATTGAACTTAATCTGGTTTGTAATGGTTATAACTTAAATCATGTTTGTACATTATTTTTCTATTTATATTATGTGTATGAAACTTAACAGAATTAGAGGGACATTTAATTATGTAAAATTTATTCCCCTCATACTTTCTAAAATAGAATCAAATTGAGAGTTGTTTATCATTGGAAACTTAAAACCCAAACTACAGATGATCATTCTGTTCCTCCTTGTGCTCTTTTCTCCTTTCCTTTCTCCATTGTGAATTTTCCAATCCAGACAGCAGTTAACTTAGAAGTCTTTTCCATCATCTCTTAGAGAGAGTAGAAAGAAACGTAAGTGGGATAGGAGGAACTGGCCTAAGGTGCAGATTTTTGAGAAGGAATAAATGCCAAAACTGTTGTAGAAAAGCTTTATAGAGGATAAGTATTGCATGAAATGACAGAAAACCAATCTTTATAGAAGTTTGTATCACCAAATGTATACTTGAATTTTTTACTCTTGCATTTTGCTTTTGTTACTTATGGATTAAAGTTTAAAATATGAGTGCTTTTCTTTCTTTACTCTTCTGTTGAAAGCCATTCTGATGGTTAGTATACTTATTACAGTGTTCCTTGATTTTTAAGTTATTTCAGACTTCTTCATTATCTTGATTACATTATCTTATACAGTGACCCAAAAAAACCTGTTTTTACTTCTTGTATTTATTGACTAAGACAGTGAATGCACTTAGCAGAATTTTGGAGAAAATAGTGCCCCTACACATAATGTATATGGAAGAGAAAAATAGTTTAATTTTTATTTATCTTGGAAGTAGAGCCCAACATTTATGCTGTCATTCAAAATTAAGCAATGCCTTCCAAATTCTTCCAGTTATTCAACAAATATTGAACACACACAACATTTCAAAATGCCCCCAGACAAAAAGATCTAATGATTAAAAACAAAATGTAGTTGCCTTCATAGAGCTTTCATTATAACATGTTTATTCTAGTTTATTCTCCCTCTATTCCTTTGATTATGGTGTTTCTCTTGACTACTTTTCAATCTATGCATTCATTTTTTTTAACAAATATTTATACGGCTCATATTTGCTTGGCTTTGTGCCACATGCTTGGTACATAGTGATGGGATAATTGCCCTCTTCATGTTTCTTAAATTATAATGGGGGAATAAATATTATATAATAAAGGCAGAAATGAATACAAATTAATGAGATTTTTTAAGTGCTAAGAAGGAGACAAATCCAGTGCTCTGTAAGAAAACATCTGTGTGAAAGTGGATTGCAGCACAGATCGGGCAGACCAGTATCGCCCTTAGAGAACCAAAATTAAGCTGACAGCTGAATGAAGAGAAGGGAGTTAGCTATGCCCAGGAATTCAAATTTGCATTTTTCTGATAGAACGGCATTATGCATAAGTACTGAGGTGGGTGTGAATACATGAAAGAGTCCAGCGCAGCTGAAATTCAGTGAACGAAAGGAGAGAGAGATATTTAAGCAGAGATGTCATGTCGGTAGTTGAGTATAAGTCAAACCTTAGAGGAGGCAATCAAATTGGAGTCAGACATGTAACAAGAGGAGTCTTGGCTGCAACTGAAAGTCACAGAACCAGACAAGATTCACTCAAAAAGTGCAGAGAAACTAATTCCCGTCTAGAGACAACAGTAGAACTTGGCTAAAGGACTAAAATCCGGGAACGTGTACTTGGTGTGGGGATCTAGAATAAATAGACAATGGGACAAATCCTTGCCTCTTAAGGATTAAGGCCAAGTTGGAGAGATAAACAGGTATCTGAATAGTTTTGGTATATGTGCTACCGAAGCGAGCACTGGATAGTTACATGATAGAGGAATATACTAGATACTAATGGAGCACGATGGAGCAAACATTTAATTCTGCTTGTGGGCAGTTCAGAGGAGAGTCAAAGAAGGATGACATTGAGCTTTTCTAAAAATCTTCCAAATAATTCAATAACAAGCTAATAGGGCATAGAGAAGATCATTCTGGGCAAAGGATTTGAGATAAGAAAAAATTCAAAGCATTTGAGCAACTGTAAGTAGTTCAACTTAATTACATGGTTATAGCTTCTTTTGGAATTTAAGATTTAGGTTAACCTTCACTGATGTACTTTTTCTCCTTTAATTTACATTCTTACAGTAATTAAGACATCATATTGCTTTTGTCCTTTAATTGTCTGCATTAATATGTTCTCTCCTGACCTGCCCTTAATCTACATGGGGAGAAGAGGAGAGTCTTTCATTTTATATAAGCCAAGCCATCATGCAATTTTATGCACAGAGCAGGTGGTCATCAAATGTATTATTTCCTGGACGACTGGATTCCTGTCTCTCTAGCCTTGGTGGAGATGGAAAAAAACCTTTTAACTAGTGTGAAAACAAAAATAACAGTATTCAAAACATTAAAACATACCATTCCGTCCGTCTGTGATGCCCTGATGTAAGTAAGGCAATTCAGTGACCTGAAATTAGCCTCTAATTAAAGTGTCAAGAATCATTCTGTACAATTTAGGTTTCATTAAATTCAAACACCTTCAAAATTGAATCAATTTTTAAACTTCCTTTTTTTCTGGATCCCCAACAGACACAATAATACCAAGATATAACAATTTCAGACATAGAAACAGTTTCCCTATCCCACTTACTGAAGTGAGACTACCACTTCCCAGCTAGACTGTGATACAATCTAAATGCAAATTAAAAGCAAAACAAGACTCTCCAAATCTGAGAACTGCTGGCTATTGGTTGGAACGTCTTGAAGTATTGTCCTTGATCTCTGTGCAAACACGCACTTATAAAACAAGAATACAGAGTTCAGACTATCTTGCCCTGATTCTCCCATTGTAAAATGAGTAAAGCATCTGATCAGGAATTCAGCAGTAATATCTTAACTCAAAAACAACAAAAATATCTTGTTGGCAAAACAAAACAAAACAAACAAACAAACAGAAAACACCTGAAAGTGATGCTTTCTCCATTCCAAACTTGATAAACAGATTCTCTCACCTAGACTTGGAGTAACTCTCCTAGAATCATAAATTGTGAAAATGAATTATGCATAAAGCTACTAGCATCCAAGAGTCTGGAGTTTTCCAAATGATATTTTTCGTGACAACATTCAACTAAATGCAACCACTGTATAAGTAGAAGGTAATTGTCAATATAGACAGTTCAGTAGAGTGTAAGTAGTCATGTTGGGTTTTTTACATTCAATCATCCATTCTCTGTTACATGAGAAAGAGTAATCTATCAATTATTTGTTAACAACAATTAAAGTTTGTTAGGTTTTCTGTTGTACCACTACCATAATGGTAATGATTTAATGTGCTTTTATAAGAATCAAGCAACCAGCGGAATTTAAGCCACAATGAATTAGAGGATCTCTTTCCCAAAACTACAGAATTCTTTGACAGATAAAGAAAAATGTATATTGAGTACATTATATGACAAGGATCTTACAAAATTAATAGTAATAAATATCTACAAAACTATTATGGTTCATTGCTAAGTTTAATATTCAGTTGAAAATATTCCATTGGTTACCTATCTCCCTGAAGTGTTAGAAAGAATACTCAGCGACTTCTAAGAAATGATGGACAACCTGAATTAAACAGCCAATTAACTTAAAATCAAAGCTATAATAAATTACATATCTTATAAAAATAATCTGTTAAATGTGTGCTTGTCATATTACCATAATGCAGAATGAGATGGCCACAATCAGGGCTGACTAGGGCCTAATGAGGTGAAAAAATGGTCCTGCCAGCTGGTAAGTTAAATAAGTGACATCAGGCAGGGATAAAATGGAAGTGAGAAAAGGTGGGAGGGAGGGAGGAAGAGATGGAAGGAAGGGAGGAGGAAGGAAGGAAAGAACCAAGGAGGAAAAGAGGAGTGAGAAGGGGGATTTGCATTAGAATAAATTCTTTCCCTTTTTTCCTTAATTCTCCAATGCTGGTTCCACTCTTCCCAGAATTTAGTTGATTTTTTTCTCAAGCTAATGATACCAAAGTTAAGGAAGATTAAATAAATTTTCCAATGAACACATAGAGAATAAAGGGAGAATCAGAACGTTAGCCACTGACATTTGATTATTGCTGGATAAGACTTTACTTAAACATAGACTGACTAAGCAAATGTTTACTGCTATTTATTTTTATCATTTACCTACTTCCCTGATGAATATTATAATCACCAGCAAAGATTCAGTATGCAATGCCTCTTTACTTCTCATTTGTAATAGGAGAGATTGAAAAAAAAATAATGTCTATACAAAATATTTTATTTGGGAATGCTTTATACTCAGCATGCTGAATAAAAATTCAATTAATGGTAGTTAAAATTAACAAGGAAAAATTGAATGGGACATAGGGCCTAATTGTTCCTTAAAATGTTTATTTCATAGCCTCTTCTAGATGTCATTTTTTTCATTATATCTTGTTGGAACATCTCTTAATAGTAAAAATAGTTATTTTTTGGATATATTTTTAAAAAGCTGTGATAATATAATGTAAATAAGATAATGTTATTTTTACCAAATTGCATACAGGCAAATTCTAAAACACAAACATGAGGTCAGCTTTGTTTCTCAATACCAAATTAAGCTATACTAAATTAAACCATACTAAAGGGAAGTGCTTGACTAAGGAAGTTTGGCCATCTCAATAAATGACTATCATTTATGCAGTTTGCTCATTTCCCTGCAATGCTTTTGCATGTTCAATAAAAATTGATATGAGTGAAAGGATATGAAATCTCTACCAACAAAGTAGAAAGAAAAAAAAATAACACACTAATTTAAAATACACTTCAGCTACCTGTCATGAGCAAATTAGAAAAGCCTTTATTGGAAAGAAGTGCAGCACTTGGCAACATCATTACTTGCTCCTAGAGATGATTCAGCTTATTCAAGTCTTAAAATGGATTCAGAAATCTTCCTATCTTCATATCTGAATGCTGTGTGGTTTCTCTGTGGAACTCTCTCTGAGTTTTTTTAGTTTAAAACTCTCAAAGTGAAGAGTGAGATAGCCCCATATTTAAAATAGTGTCTTTCCCCACAGTCTGACCTCATATTTTGCTTTTATTTAATGTTGTTTTAAAATTTCAGGTCATCTTTTGTAAATATTTTTGCAGATATTTCTTGTGAATACCTGAAGTGGATCAAGCACAGGCATTGTATTTGATTTATTTGGGGCTGAGAATTGAAGGGGGGCAGGCGCTAAGAAATTCTACCATTTACCAGAGATTGTTCTGCAAAGCTGAAGACTTTCCCAATTGCTTACCCAGTGCAAGATTTTATCAGTAAACTGACAACTTCAACTGCCTTTATTTACAGGTTCCTGTTGTTAAACATCAATAAACTCATTGACTGAATCCATGTAATTTTAAAGGCTGCCACATAGCCAAGACCCTAACTACAACTACAGGGAATGTCTTTGAGAAACTGAATCAAAGACTAAGAATTTGCACTTTTGAGGGTAGGATTCATTTACATTCTTTATGTCTCCTTAGGAAAGCATAGCAGTTGACTGTCACATAACTGCAGTGCACTCACAGTGTTACTTGTTAAGAAAGTGTATGGCAAATAGGAGGTTGGCAAAAATAATAAACAGGCTAAAAATTGGTTATCTCATCAATTTTAATTCAGTCAATTCTTTATTTAACAATGTATCAATTGATTATGGGAATATTTTGAATATCTACTATGAAAGTAAAATATATGACTAGTAAGTCAAACAATAAGTATTTGCCCACTGTAATAATTCAAATGTACTGAGATAAAGTCACACACTCTAAAATACACCTTTTTAAGGTGTACAGTTCAGTGGATTTTAGTATGTTCAAAAAGTTAAGCAACCGTTACCAGAACATTTTCATCACTCAAAAAAAAAACCATATAGTAGTCACTACCATACTTCCCTCCTCTTTGCCCCAGGTAATCACTAATCTACTTTCCACCTCTATGGACTCAGCTATTCTGGACATTTCATATAAATGGAATAATATAATATATGGCTTTTTGTGTATGGCTTCTTTCACTTAGTATAATGTTTTTAAGGTTTACCCATACTGTAGCATGAATTGGTGCCTCATTCCTTTTTATGGCTGTGTAATATTTTATTCTATGGCTATGTCACATTTTGTTTATGCATTAATTAGTTGGCAGATTTAGGTATGTTTCCATTTGGGAGCATTATTTAGTAATAATGTTGCCAAAGACATTTGTATATACATTTTTGGACATATTTTTAAAGTCATCTTGGGTATTTACCTAAGAGTGGAATGGATGGATCATATGGTAAGTCTTTAACTTTTTGAGGAAATGTTCCGCAAAGTAACTTCAGCATATTACATTCATCCCAGCACTGTATGAGGGTTCCAATTTCTCAACATCCTTGACAACAGCTGTTATTGCCTGTCTTTCTTATTATAGCCATCTTAGTAGGTGCGAAGTTGTATCTCAATACAAATTAATTTTCTTAGCATGTACAAATTGTGTGATATATGGGTAGATATGAAAATAGATTCATGGAGACAGAATTAGATGATAGACAAAAATAGGTATGGTATATTTATAGATATAATACAAGAAGGAAGGAAGCTTCCAAACAAATTACTGTAACTTTTTTTTTTTTTTCTGAGAACTAGCATACTCAAGGTCAGATACTCTTTTGTAGAAGTAGTAACTCCTTCAAAGTCAGTGGCACTGACTGGCTTTCAAAGGATGAACACTATTCATATGAAATGAGGAGAGAGAGAAAACATTTCAAACAGAGTACTTCAAGTAATATTTCTGGAAGTTAAATTATACAAAGTATCATTGCGAAGCATTGAGTAGATCAATTTTGCTTGAGCATGCAATTGAACAATAATATCATTGTCCCAATGAGACTGGGAAAATATATAACTATTGCAACTGAAATAGAGAAACAGAAATAATTAGAATGATTACACATACAATATTTTGAAACAGTGCAAGATGATAATAGGTTTAAATGCCATAATGAGTGGTACATAGTAATTAATGAGACTGTGCTCTGAAATGTCCATGAAAAGCTTCATAAAGAGATGGTATTTGAGTGGACAAGGACATTGATGTCATGTTGGTCCAATGTCAGAGGGAATTAATTGAAATTAGGTAAGAGTTGGGAAAATCTCTACCTCCTTATTGGCTCCCACCACAAGCTTTGTACTGCACTGTGGTATCCCATTGGATCCTGGCTTTCTGGGGACTCTGGAGCTGTGATTGCTTCTGGACTCTTGTTTTTCCATTCTTTGAACCTAGCTAGACTACCAGCTATATCATGTTTATTAAAAAAAATTGACATGAAAGTATGAATTAGCTGTATTATAATCAGAAGCAAATGTTATTTGTTGACTGAAGAATTAGGGAGTGGTAACTTTGGAATCCCCATGCTCTTTAAGCTGAAAACTGCTTTTTCTCACTGTGGGAGCAGAACCCTGTCCCCAAATGCCTGTTGAAACTGAAGTTTTAGGGAAGTATCTGCCAAGGATAATGTTCGTTGTACACAAGACATGGAACCAGAAATCAAGAGAACAGTTAAGATGAAAGAAAATGGCAACCACCAGAAAAAAATGATGAGGAAGGGATTAATCTGAATTCAAGGCAGACTATGTGAAAGGAAAGAGATAGGAACTGGCTAATTTGATCTTGGTCACTTAGAATAATAAAGCCAACATCAGAATGCAAAACTCAGAAGGTGAGTATTTGCTTTTCCGACAGGAGGATATCACTAAAAAGGAACTCATAAGTTGGGCTTGGAATGTGGGTGTCATCATCCTTAGTATTTTAGGTGATGTAATGAGACATGGAGATCTTTGGTGAGTGGGTGTGGGGGTGACCAAAGCTGAAATAACAGCTCCACTGTGCACATTGTCAGGAACCAAGATTTTCTTTCCCATTGCTTTGCTGTGAAGAGGGGCTGTGGGGGGAGTGGGATTGTATTCTTGAGGTGTCCCAAGATGCCGATGCCTCAAGTACTGCATATGTATTCTGGGAGCCAAAAAGAGGAGGAGAAAAGAGGGTGCTACTATCCTTTAAAATCACTGTGAAAGAACAAGATAATACTTTTGTTTGAATAACTGCAATTTAGTCATCAAGTCTAACTGCCAAGCATGCTGGAAAATCATCCTGGAACCTATAAGTGTTATTTCTACCCAGAAAGATGACAATGGAAGTAGGGTAAGAGATAATGCCAGAGTCTCTTTCACATCTCCTTTGTTAAAGAATCAGTGTATATCCTCTTACAAACCTGGAGTTCTGTGACTCTCAACTCTTGTCTCACAGAGAAGAAAACTGAGTTTCCAAACAGGGAGTAGCATTTTTGCCCCTGCCTTATGCTGCCCGCTTCTCTTACTCTGAAAAAGGCAGTGGCTCATGAAAATGAGAAAATATTTCTCAGATGCCGAAAAGTTGACCTATTGTGAAGAGGTGAGTTGTGTTCTATAGAAATTTCCAGCTCAACACTAGACACTGAAGGTCCTCAGGATGTTCTGTGATTGTTGTAAATATTTCTGGTTCCTTTGGAGCACTGTGCTTAGAGTGTGAGATATATAGTTATGTGTTAATTTTAAATATACTTACATAATGTTATTCATTGAATATTTATTGAACTAAATGTCTGTCAAGAATTGTGTTAGTCTTGATAATTCCTTTAACAGGGAACAAATATAGGGGCACCTGGGTGGCTCAGTCTGTTAGGTATCTGCCTTCGGCTTGGGTCCTGATTTCAGGGTCCTGGGATAGAAGCCTGTGTCGGGCTCCGTGCCCAGTGGGGAGTCTGCTTCTCTTTTTCTCTATCTCCCTCTGTGTGCTCTCTCTTTCTCTCAAATAAATAAGTAAAATCTTAAAAAAAAATTAAGAAAAACCCAGAACAAATATAGGTACAATGAGTGGATGATAACTTTATCAACAACTAGGGAATATTGCAACATGAACAGTGTCACCACACACACACAAACACACACACATACCACTATTATATCATATCACATCATATCATATTTAATATTATATATCATATTATATTTTATATTGTTACATTACCTTATATTGTATTATATGTTAGAGTAGAGATGAACAATATATTCTTCCCATTTTTCAGGAGATAAATCTTTAATAACTTGTACTTAAAGGGAAAATAGAGGAAGAACTGTGTCTACCTGTTTTGGAAAAGAGAAGAGATGTAAATATCTTCAATCAAAATAAATTAAGTCTTGAGTGTAACTTCTTTTAGATATTCCTCAATAAGTGTAAACATGTCTGCATTTTGATCACTAA
This sequence comes from Eumetopias jubatus, assembly GCF_037043125.1. NCBI lineage: Eukaryota > Metazoa > Chordata > Mammalia > Carnivora > Otariidae > Eumetopias > Eumetopias jubatus. The sequence goes on from NW_028274808.1 coordinate 178,085,462, forward strand.
TGATGCACCACAGCATACTCTGTCCCTCACCAGAATGACAAGTTAAGGGAGATTGTCTATCTAAAGCATTAACAATATTAATTTTCCCATTTGTATGGGAAAAATCGAAACTATGCTTGTTACACACAGCATGCTTGCCAAAGTAAGGAGAACAGCATGCCCACACTACTAGTGATAGCTGAAGGTGGCATGATGTTGGGCACACAAAGCTGTGGAGTGTGATGTGATATGTTGGGTATCACTCTCCTTGCAACATGTATCCCAAAATGATAACATAAGCTACAACACAACATATGTCCTTAAATATTTAGTTTAATTAAATAAAAGCTTTGGGTAAATTTTGCATTGTTATAGGCTGTCAGACAGTCTAGTGTTGCAGATGAACAGAATATAAATTTGACACATTTCAATGCACCGTATTGGGGCAAAGAGGGCATTTTAAGGTGAGAAACTGCAGTTTCAAAACTTAATATTAATCTTTAAGTGGCATGTCTGCTTTCAGGTTTTGGAACTAAATACCTAAGGCTTTTGTGATTGAAACACAATTGTGGTTTCCCATTTACTGCATTTCATCATTTTCATTACTCACACAGTTCTAATTTAATCAATCATTCTTATTAGAGTTTTATGATTTAAGAAAGGATATAAAATTACATTTTGTTGAATTACAGATGTGAATACAATAGCTATTAATATTTCTCCAGGTCTGGTGTCCATGTGCCAGAATGAGATTGTGGCTATTTTATTAAATTCAAAAATGTTTCCGTTTTCACTGCCTTCTTTGTTTTGCACATTCTGTGTTTCCAATGTTGTTCATAAAGGTTTCTTAAGATTTTTTGCTATCATCACCATTATTCAAAAAATATTTTTATAGCAATACACTCCTTTAATATTTTAAGGAAAAAAACGTAGTATTTCAGATAGGTGAATGGGTTTCTAACAGTACTTATTATGCTCTAGCAATCAGAAGAAATGTAATTCTACATACTCTAAATTTCCATAAATGCTTTAGAGCTACCACAAATAATTTTGAAATGGAGGAACTAGACTTCGACTATAATGAAGCTGGTCAGATAAAAAATATCCAATATATAATATTTTTGGGGAAAAAAAGAACTTTGGGCAAACAATCATTTAATTTTCATAACATTCTGGTATAGTAATATTATTGTCTACAATTTAGAGGTCAGAGAAATGAGTCAATAAATTCACTCAAAGTTACAGCTTAAGCACTTGAGATCCAGGACCACATAGTGGATCTTGCAATTCCAATCTGTTGCTCATTCTACAATACCAATTTGCATGCAGAAATAGGCAAGGTCTACCTCCATGAGACTCTTTTTCAAAAGCAACTTCATGGCAGGCCAAATTAAGTTAAACACCAAAACACCTATCTTTTCCTGTGTTTATTAAGAGAACAAACACCCTCTTCTAACTGCTTCTTTATATTTGTCCTTCATTTCATATTCAAGTGCCTTTTAAAGAAGAGGTCAGGGGTGCCTGGCTGGCTCAGTCATAGAGCATGTGACTCTTGGTCTCTCGGGTCACTCATGCCCCACATTGAACATGAAGCCTACTTCAAAAAAAAAAAAAGTTTAAATTCATTTTCTCTAGTGTATCATTTAAACTACATAAATAATTTCAGGTTTCTACCTCTATCACCAACTGAAACTGGTTAGTTAAAATGACTTTCTTTTTTTAAAAGATTTTATTCATTTATTTGACAGAGAGAGACACAGCGAGAGAGGGAACACAAGCAGGGGGAATGGGAGACAGAGAAGCAGGCTTTCCGCGGAGCAGGGAGCCCGATACGGGGCTCGATCCCAGGACCCTGGGATCATGACCTTAGCAGAAGGAAGACGCTTAACGACTGAGCCACCCAGGCGCCCCTAAAATGACTTTCTTAATGGTCACATTTAATATACACTTTTAATCTGCACTCTACGTTGAATGTATGATTTTTTTTTTTTTTAATTTGACAGCTGCCTTCTAAAATCCTGCTATGGATTGAATTGTGTCCCTCTAAAATTCATATCTTGAAGACCTAATCTCAACCACATCAGAATGTGACCTTACTTGGAATAGGGTTGTTCTGTTCTGCTCATTCAGAATCTCATTCTGTTCTGCTGGGCTTCTAACCTGAGTGGTGTCTTTACAGAAAAGGGAAATTTGGGCATACCATGTGAATGAGGGGAATGTCATGTGAAGATAAAGGCAGAGACTGGCGTGATTTTTCTAGTTGCTAAGGAATGCCAACGACTGCCAGAAAACCATCAGAAGCATGGCAGAGATTTTCCCTTGCAGCCATCAGAAAGAACCAGTTCTGCTAACACTTGATCCCAGACTTCTAGCCTCCATAACTGTGAGACAATAGGTTTCTGTTGTGTAAGCCACTCAGTTTATGGTACTTTACTAAGATAGTCCTAAGCCAACAAATACATACCATTTTCTTTTCCTTTAGAAAGTAACTATTCTTTCCAGGCCTTTCCATTTCTTTTTAAAGATTCCTTAGCAGCCCTTAATAATGTGGGTTTACCATCCTTTGTCAATGAGTAAAATGCTGGTCTTCCACCATGGTCTGTTCTTATGTATTATTCTCCACACACTTTTTTGAATAATATCAAAATCTTGTGGTTTCAGCTATCACCCATTTATATATCCAAACCATATATATGTTCTAAAGTTCAGGTACAAATTACTCAATGTATCTAAATATAAGTTTATTACATTTATTACATTTCCCTATCTTTTTACCTCTTCTATATTTGTTCAGTGTAAGCCACTCCTTTAACTCAGTTACACAAACAAAATAACTGAATGAAGGTCAATCTGTATTCTTCACTTAATTTCATGCCTTATATTTAAATAGTAAACAAGCTCAGTCAATTCTATCTCCTTAATAGTTTTGAATAAATCCATCTTTTGCAACCATTTAAATTCTCTTCTAGTTAATGGCAGTAGTTTTGTAACCTGTCGTCCTGCCTCCTACCTTGTATACTCCCCCAATTCATTGCCTGGAGACTGATAAATCCAAGACACAAATCAAATCTTGCCTAAAGTCATTGGTCTTTAAGTTTATTATTCAGAAAAACAGTGTTTTCTGGAATGGAAGTATACCACATCCCTCCACCCTCATTCTGTTTTATATCATATAGCATATTGTGACTTAAAAAAGAGTTTCTTTAATTTTATTGAGGAAAAATTGACAAATGGAATTGGGATTCTTCATACATGTTAGTGAGGATAGCAGTTATTAAATAGTTTCTTTCCTTTTTTTAAGATTTTATTTATTTATTTGACAGAGACAGAGATAGCAAGAGCAGGAACACAAGCAGCAGGAGTGGGAGAGGGAGAGCAGGCTTCCCGCTGAGGAAGGAGTCTGATCATGGGATCATGGGACCCTGGGATCATGACCTGAGCCGAAGGCAGACGCTTAATGACTGAGCCACCCAGGTGCCCTAAATAGTTTCTTTTTTTTAATAGAGTTTCTTTACATAACCTATCTTTATACTTTTTAACATCTAAGTAAGTCTCTTTAACTTAAAATAAGAAATAATGCATTTCAATTTCTGTTCTTTTATAATGATGAAATGTTGTAGTTTTCTTGTTTTTTTGGGGGGGGGTGAAAGAGAGAGATAGAGAGTGTGAGCAGAGTCAGAGGAAGAGAGAGAATCTTAAGCAGGCTTCATGCCCAGCGTGGAGCCTGACACAGGGCTCCATCTCATGACCCTGAGATCATGACCTGAGCTGAAATCAAGAGTAGGAGGCTCAACTGACTGAGCCACCCAAAGGCCCCCCTGACATGTTGCAGTTTTAAATGAATTTGCATCAGCATTTTTATCATTTGACAAGCTTAAAACACCCAAAACAAAGATTCTTTTTCTATCTTTATGTCACCTTCTAATCTGCCCCTCCCCAAACACACATACACACCCAGAATCATCTTTCTCTTTTTCTCTCTCTCTCTCAATAGGATCATCAACATGCCATAGATATAGTAAGCATATTTCTTGATGGGTCATTTTGTGAGTCTGGTCGAAGTTCTTATTTATCTGTAGGTGATTAATTAAAAAGAAAAACTTTAATGTTAAAGGGAAAGTGGTAGAATGCTTTTTTGAAAGTTTTTTTTTTTTAATAGCATTTCTAAAGTTGAAATGGAATTTAGACATTTTGGCATTTGGCATTTTATACCTTATACAATTATTAAGCAAGTAACATGCTTTTGTTGCCTGGCATTTTCTATCCTATTCATATATGTCTGGATGGTACAAAATTTTTTCTACAAAGAAAGTTCATAATGGCAGGGAGACTATTTGTATTCTTGATAATTGAGTTCTGTAACTTTTTTTTGTCATATATATATATATACACTTTTTTGTCTAATATATATATGCTTTGTTGTCTAATATATATGTATTTGTCTAATATATATATTAATATATATGTATATATTTGCTGTTTTGGAGGAGAGGGGAGAACAAAAAATCATTTGTATCATTATAAGTCAGATGTTACCTTCCTTTCAAACTGATTTATTAACACTTTCATAATTTTAAGTTTTTAAATTCATTTTCCACCATTAAAATCCCCATTTTTAAGAGTAAGCAAAATTTCTTTTGGTGACTGGTTCTTAGAAATTGGAAAATATATTTTCTCAGGCTGCTGGGGCTTTCCTTCATCAGCATATTTCTGCCATGCTTCTACAGTCATTAAGCTGGCACCTTTTGAGAAGATTTTAATTAATCACAAAATGTCAATTAATGAATAGATTAAAATGAGAAGAGGTAACATGGAACAGGTTTAAGAGTATAATAGAGATCTTTGGATATCTTCAGTTCATGCTTGATACAAATTTACAATTTTCTTAAATTGAGAACAAAAGACACTGGACTTAGATGTCTGATGCCAATTCTGCTGCTAAGGGGATCTGGACCTGCGCAGGTCATTTAACTTGATGGGGCAACTGTTTTCTCATAAGAATAAGAATAAGAATAATAGGACTGGATTAGGTAATCTGTAAAATCCTTTCCTGCCCAAATACTCTATGTTTCTAATGCATATTAATAATAGCTGTCAAATCCATCAGACTTGGTTGTACATGTTGCCAAGGGTTAGTGATACAGAGAATGATACTGATGATGATAATGTTGACTAATATTATTGAGCACCATATGCCTGCAGTCATTACCTCATTTGTCTCCCTAATTGTTCTACTGGGGGAGATGAGGTGGACATGAAGCCAAGGGGAGCAAGAACTAGCTAGAATCCACCTATGTCTTCATTTGTTATTCCTGGCCTCTGATACAAGAGATTTCAGAGAGTAAAGACTGCTCCTTCACTTTTACCTTCTGAAACTTTCACAGATTTATCTTTTGGGCCAATTAACAAAGTACAGTACAGGACAGAGGATTTTAGGAAACAATTCTAGGTTAACCAAGTCTACAATGCAAAAAAAAAAAAAAAAAAATGATGCTCTAAGTCAATTATTTTTCTTGTACTTTAATTTCCTTATTTGTAAGATGTTGATTTTGCTTCAGCAACTCAATGTTATAGTTGTGGGGATAATATGTGAATATGCACTGAAAATCAAAATAATGATAAAAATTACTTTTGTTTCTAAAATAATTATGACAACATATTTTTAAATGGTTCCCCTAAACAAATCAATCTGTGAAAATATTTTATGCCATTTAAAAGTAGTGGCCTCTTAAAATAGTGTGTTCTTACCTTGTCAATTCTGTATCTCCTTATTCTATAGCCTATGATTATAGATTTAAGATTTATATAGTACAGTACACATATTTGAAATGAAAAGAGTTCAATAATCATCTGTTACCTAACTCCTTACTGGTGAAGGCTAAGATAACATGTCGTTTATTTAATATTTATGACATATACACATAAAGAGATGGATAGCTTACAAATTCTATTAAATAGAACTTCAAAGCATATGTGACATCAATACAACTCGAAGTGTGGCTTTGAATCTTATATAGGTACTGCTCTGATAAAATTAGTTGGGAAAAAATTCAGTGCCTTGGGTTTCTAATAGTCATTATTTTTAATATTTCTCTACTTCAATTTTAACTGATGAATATTGAAAACTAATACTCATTTTTTAAAAGATTTATATATTTATTTTAGAGACACATGAACAAGGGGAGAGGTGGAGGGAGAGGGAGAAAATTCCTCAAGCAGACTCCCCGCTGAGCATGGAGCCTGATGCAAGACTGGATCCCAGGACCCTGAGATTATGACCTGAGCCAAAACCAAGAGTTGGACACTTAACTGACTGAGCCACACAGGTGTCCCTAAAAAACTAACATATATTTAATCTAGTAATTTTGACTTTAGACCAAAAGCATATAAGAAGTGACTATAAAAAATAAAAATGTTATTTTGGGGGCGCCTGGGTGGCTAAGTTGGTTAAGCAACTTCCTTCAGCTCAGGTCATGATCCTGGAGTCCTGGGATCGAGTCCCACATCGGGCTCCCTGCTCAGCAGGGGTTCTGCTTCTCCCTCTGACTCTCTTCCCTCTCGTGCTCTCTGTCTCTCATTCTCTCTCTCTCTCTCTCAAATAAATAAATAAAATAAAATCTTTAAAAAATGTTATTTTGTATAGATTTTTTAAAAATTTTACTATATTTCTCTTGGAAATGGAGAGAACTTTCAAAATTATGTTTTCATCATATGATAGATGAAAAAAGGAAGTTACTCAGTTAAAATAAGGTAAATTACATAGATCATAAATAAAGCATCTGCATTACTTGCCAAACTGTTCATGTGTCCATTTTATTGTGTTATTATCACGTTTTTCTAGTTCAGCTGAATACTTACCCCAACCAACATAGTACCTATTTTACCAATTGTGTATAGGTTTCTATGATTCAAAATAATAAAAATGTTGATTATATTGTGTCCAGAATCCATTGGGGGGAAAAAAAAGTTTGCAAACCTAATCATAAAAAGCAAACTGAGAAATTACAAATTCACTTCAGACAAAAATCAATGGGCACTTTGGAAGAGACTATTCCAATTAAATCTATGGGTTTAGTTCAGAAAACAAATTTTAAACAAATCTGAGCTAGGCCTTGTGATGGACGTTGTACATAGACCAAGATTCAAAACATAGTTCCTGACTTTGGGGACACATGGTTTTCTTAAGATAGTGAAAGGCACATAATCATTCATTACAGAGCAGTGTAAGAATGTGATAATGATTATTCCTAAGGAGAGGCAGTGAAGAAAGCATTTTATGATTTCATCAGAGATACAGATATCAGAACAATGACTTTGGTAAAGCCAAAATAAATAGTGGTAAAGAGGGATGTGTAGATGTAGTGTATGCACTCGCACTAGCAAGTGTGTGTTGTGGGAAAATATATGTATTATTGGAAGAATTAGCTCATGTAGCTGATACTAAAAAACTGGGACATAGATCCCAAGTCACTTTGAGTTCTTTACCAATAATAACTATGAATAAAAACATTGGTAAAATGAGTGAAAATTACAGAATTTTTCAAAGTTATTAAATCCAAAGTCTTATTTATTTTTTCAAACCACTTTTATTCTCAATGAAGGGGAATAACAGATTCTGCCTTACACTAAAATGAAGGAATAAAGTGGATTTATAATGTGACCTTTCATTAAAACATGAGGTTTGCCTTCGTAAGCTCCTCAAAAATGAGTTATTCTATCCTGAACAAAAATAGTCTTCTGGGCATTGACTCAAATGGGATGATTTAATAGGAATTCACATTGTATAATTTAAACTATATAGTCATCTAATGATACCAGATTCATTAAGAAAAACAAAAAAACAAAACTCAATCCTCAAATCTCAGTCCCCTGCCATGATTATTCATACCTCTCAGTTGATTAGTGATCCCAAAATGACAACATGAATCAAAGTAAATTTTCATATTATGTTTATGCTATTAATGCAAATCTAATTAAATATCTAATAATTAATGCAACTTCTTCCAAGAGAGTTAATACAGTGGAGAATGTCCATGGAAGATGAGTCAGTGAGAATTATCTTCATTATTATTTTTCAATGAGCCTGATATATGTATATTTCTTTTTGTACTGTGTGGAAAAAAATTTTTTTCTAGGTACAAGAATATAACTATTTCTTTTGGTTGGACATTATTATGTTGGTAGCACATATATGTGTCTTATACCATGTCACCCATCCAGTCTGTCAGAAAATGTTTATAGAATGCCTAAGATGTGGGAGGCACTATGCTAGAAGCTGGTGATACAAAGTGTTAATACACAGACTGTGGAGTCAAAAGATCATTTTTTAAATTAATCACCATTATAATTCATTCAAGCCTCTAATTTTTAGTGAGACTTTTTAGGTAGAACTCAGAAAATGTGGTTATTATGTGGTGTGATGTACATTAGAATGTTTTTTGACATTTTATTTCCACATGAGGAGTACTTTTGCCTTTTCCTTATCTTTGAACTTGTAACTTGCTCTGGCCACTGGCATATTAGCAGATGTGATGCAAGCAGAGGACTGACATGTACATATGCACTGGGCTCTGTCTCTTGTACTCTGCCTTTACCATGAAGACATGCTGAGTAGCTTGATGGTCCCAGAAAAATAAAAGGCAATTACAGTAGACCTCAACTGAACCCATGGCCTGGAACTAATCCGAACCAAGGCCAGCAGAGGTCAGCAGAGCTGGGCCAGTATATGAGCAGTTTGAAGCACACAACCCAGTTGAATGAATAATTGGAAACTGAGTAAGAGTAGATACTTATCCTTTAAAGACTCTCAGTTTGGGGGTGGTTTATTATAGGTCAGTAATTGACAAACACAAAGGAATCTGTTCTTTATAGTGATTGTAATACTAGATTCATTCTTTTTAGATCTAGTATTTAAAAATATTTATTTACAACATTTTAATATGTGTTCTGTTTTAAGGAAACACATAAAGAGTAGTGCGGTTGTAGGTTTTATCATAATTTAACTTTGATTTAAGAACCAGGTGGCAAAGGCAGAAACACAGCAAAGACATCAATGGTATAAATGTAATGAGATGAATAGTTCTATTTAGTAAAATTTATCTATGACAATTTCTTAAGTGATCATAAATTTATAGGCAAGTTATTCTCCTCAGAAGTCTCTGTAAGCTCCCCTGTGAGGTTAATCTGATTACATAAACATGTAAGAGAGTGATAGAATGATTTCTTGATTAAAAAAAAAAAGTGGGTTCCTGGGTGGCTCAGTGTGTTAAGCATCTGACTCTTGATTTCAGCTCAGGTCATGATCTCAGGGTCATGAGATAGAGTCCTGCTTTGGGCTCCACTCTCAGTGTGGAATCTGCTTGAGTTTCTCTCTGTCCCTCTCCCTCTACCCCTCCCCCTGCTCTCTTGTTCTCTCTCTCTCTCTCAAATAAACAATAAATAGATCAATCAATAAATAAAATTTTCAAAAAGTATATATCTTATATATGAGTATTTATTTAGAATTATATTTGTTTTTCATGTTGAGTTGACTCCAAGAATCACAAATAGGCAACATTCATATAGAAATTCAAAGCCATTGAGAGAGAAATATACCCTAGAAGTAAAACTGTTAACATGCAATCATTAACTCCTTAAAATAAAACACACTTATTCATTTTATATAACCATAGTGCATACAGCAATGCTACAATGTTGGTATATCTGGAATAAATAATAGGTAGTGTTATGTGATTAAACCAATGGTGACAAATATATTACCAATAAAAAATTAAATGTTCAGGAATTGCCTCATCTGCCCCGAAGGACAATGATAGAACCAATAGCTAATGCATTAGAATTTGCTAAATCAATGGCTCACTCAGTGGAAGTATGTCCTTCATTTCTCTTTTTTATTTTTATTTTAATTCCACTTAGATAACATACAGTGTTATATTAATTTCAGGTGTACAATATAGTAATTCAACATTTCCATACAACACCCTGTGCTCATCACAAGTGTACCCCTTAAACCCCAACACCTATTTAACCCATCCCCCTACTCACCTCCCCTCTGGTAACCATCAATTTGTTCTCTGTAGTTAAGAGCTGTTTCTATTCTTTGAAGAGTCTATTTCTTGATTTATCTCTCTCGTTTTTTCCCTTTGCTAGTTTGTTTTGTTTCTTAAATTCCATATATGAGTGAATCATATGGTATTTGTCTTTGACTTATTTCGTTTAGCATTATACCCTCTAGCTCCATCCATGTTGTTTCATGCCCGTCATTTCTGAATGTTGAAATCACAGACCTAAATTTAAGGTTAAGATGATCTGGACAAACATGCAGAGAGTAAATCAATCAGAATTAAGGGAAAAGGTTGATCAAATCTCAGTGAATGTATTGAAGACAATTTTGAGCTAATGCTGATTTGGGTAAACATTTACAAGACACTATCATCAAACCTTTGTCCCAGAAAAATATCATGTGTGCTATGGGAAACAGTGTGTGCAAGAAGATAGAAAGCAAGAAGAGCTTGAGATATATCTGGTAGAAAATAGCACTCTCTATAATCCCTTATTTTGGAGTATTAGCGAAGAGCCAGGTCAAAGTTTTCCAGAAACCATGTTTCTGGTCAAAATACAGTAGTTCAGATCCATTGTACCTTCTTTTTTATTGACTGCACAAAGCTAAATAAAATCTTGTTTAGTTATAGGAAGGAAAAAAAAAACTGTAACATATAGATTGATGCCCCTAGTTGCCTTTAATTATGCTCCAACCTTTACCAACTGAGATGAAAGCCAGATTGCTTTGTATTCAGTTTATTTAATGAAACCATGACAAAGAAAAATCCTGTTAACAACATTGACTTCAGTAAAGGATTTATAAAATAATTCAAATTTTGATAGATTTCACAATATTCACACTGACCAGAAAGCCCATAAAATTAATTAATATATAATATATTTAAGCAAGAATTTGCATCTTCATGGGTATTCATGATTTCCTAAATGGAGATTAAACTGGTGGAAATATTTCCTCAACATAGAACCCAAGTCTTCAGCAGTAGTATAAAAAGGAATGAAGAAAAACGTGAAGGAAACAAACATTGTTAAGTGGAGTTGCACAGATCATGCCTTAGTGAGGCCTTATACTTATATTGAAAAGTTTGGGAGTATAGGTCTGCCAATCTGTGTGTGTGTGTGTGTGTGTGTGTGTGTGTGTGTGTGTGTGTGTGTGTGTACATCTATAGGTACAGCTAATGGAAGGGTCTAGAGCTGTCTTCAGATTCCAAAACAGATCAGAGATCTCTACCCAGTTCCCCTCACACCCCTGCCACAGACAGACACACACACACACAGACACACAGAAAAACACACACACACACACACACATTCACACATAAATTATGAACCACTGGTATGTCTATATCTCCTATGATTTTGTTTTTATATGTTTTAGTCAAAGTCCAACCAGGAAAACAGAAACCAGTCTGCTCTTTCAAACTAAGGGAACTAACACAGTAAAATTTTCACATAGCTCATGAGATAGCTGAAAAGCCAATAAGGGACAAAGAGGTGATTTGCTGATTACACATCTGCACACTCTAACCACAAGGCTGGAGAGAATAAGGGAGGAAGCCATGTTACCAGAGCCCGGGAGATAAGGGCATCTACCCAATGTTGGAAGCCCACAGGTCTATCCAGAGGAAGCTACAACCACAGAGGAGGTAAAGCTGGAGACAGTGCCTGTAAACCTGAAGATAGAGGCTTTTGTTGGCTGAAGAATAAGTTCCCCTATGATACCACACAGAGAAAGACAATGGGAAGGGGTAGCTCTGATCATAAACAAACCAGGGAAGCAGAGAGTTTAGAATTAATTAAAACATGGAAATTATTTTCACACTAGATCCTCTTACTCTTTTCCTTATTTCTCATGATGATATCACAATCATTTCTAGCAATTATGCAGGCTGAAAAACTTTGAGTCCTTCCTTATTTTTCCCCTTCCCCTTGTTTCCAAAATCATAATCATATTTATTATATCTCAGTTTTTAACTTTGAAAAAAATAAGAAAAAAATACTATATACTCCAGTTTCTCCTAATATTTGCTCTTTTACACTGGTTCCTGACACAAAGCTCCTAAATTTCTTTCTTTTTTTTTAAGAATTTATTTATTTATTTGAGAGAGAGAGAGAGAGAGAGCACCAACAGAGTGAGGGACAGAGAAAGAAGCAGGCTCCCTGCTGAACAGGGAGCCCAATGCAGGGCTCGATCCCAGGACCCTGGGATCATTATCTGAGCTGAAGGCAGATGTTTAACTGACTGAGCCACCCAGGCACCCCGAGATCCTAAATTTCTTTAAGTGATAAGAGCATCTCTGCTCTAATGAGGTGGTTCTTGATGGGCTCTGGGATGGGGCTTGATCACTAGAAAGACCAAACCATGATTTAGAAACCTAGACTCTGTGCCCTAGCTCCCATCCTCAACAGAAGAGAGAGGAGCTGGACAAGAAGTCAATAATTGATCATATTACTCAGTGAAACTTCCATTAAAATCCATGAATAATGGGGTTGGGAGAGCTTCCAGGTTAGTGAATACTTCAGCATGCCTGGAGAGTGGCACGCTCCAAATCCGTGGGGACAGAAACTCTTGCACTTGGGACCCTTCCAGACCTCACCCTACGTATCTCTTTATCTGGCTATTCATTTGAATCGCTTGAAATAGCCTATATGATAAATCTTCAAAGGTAAGTAAACTATTTTTCCTGGGTTCAATGAGCTACTCTTGCAAATTTTTGAACCTGGGGAGGGGAATGTGTGGGAACCTGTGATTTGTAGCCACATCAAACAGAACTTATGGGTAATATGAGGACCTACTACTTGTGGTTGACATCTAGAGTGGGAGGCAGTCTTGTGGGATTGAGCTCTTAACCTATGGGGTCTGTGCTAACTCTGATTCGTGTCAGAACTGAATTGAATTGTAGAATGTTTAGCTAGCGATAGAGAATTGTTTGGGATGGGGTAAAACCCACATGTCTGATGTCAGAAGAATTGTGTGATTGCAAAGGAAAACAGCAAGTGGTGAGTTTCCCTAGACAATATCCCATTCACTCCTAATAATCCCTCACATAATTTTTTCACCGACATCAGATTGGCCATTCTCCTAGTTGTGTTTCCCTTGTAACTCATCATACTACAGTCTCCATATCCACCTTCTCAAATCCAAATTCAGATCGTATGAGTCTTCCACTCCCAAAATTTTATAAAATTCTGGATGTAGGAACTAGGTACAATTACTTTATGATCTGATTCCTACCATTTTTAAGTCTTTCAGTTTTATCAAAGTGAACTATAAACTCCCTCATGGCACAGAAGATTTGAACAAATACTGAGCTAAGAGACTTCACCAAATTTATATTTTTTAAGATTTATTTATTTATTTGAGAGAGAGAGAGCATGCATGAGTATAAGAGCAGAGGGAGGGGCAAAGGGAGAAGGAGAAAGAGAATTTCAACCAGACTCTGCACTCAGTGTGGAACCCAATGGGGGGCTCAACCTCACAACTCTGAGATCACGACCTAAGCCAAAACCAAGAGTTGGATGCTTAACTGACTGTGCGACCCAGGAACCCCTTCACAAAATTTAGACTGGCTTCCAGCTGTACTAGTCTTTGTGCCAGAGATGACCCTAGACCCAATGCTGAGTTTTTGCTTAAAAAAACGCAATGCTGCCAAACCACAAAATGCACATTATCCCAACCCACTATACCAAATCATTTTCACTTATTTCCCACTTGTTGCTCTTCTGCACTTTTCAATTTTTCCAATAGAGTCTTTTGTTTCCTCTATGTTTTCCCTTAGTCACCTTTTCTTAGTTGAGCTATACTCAGGGTATAGTGGGGTGTCTTTTTCTCCGACTGTGGCATTCTGAATAAAATCTTCGTTCATACCTTTAACAAGTGTCCAGTGCAGTTTTTCTTTGACATCAGGCCCATATCTGGTTGAGTGACACTCCTTGCATTCCTTCTCTGTACACAACATGTCCACTTTTGTATTTAGATTCATGATGTGCCAACTGTTTGGGAAAACCTTTCCTCAAACTCCACATGTCCAATTCTTGTTCACCTTTAAAGATCAAATCAAATTCAGCTCCTTACAGTTGTATTACTGCTGAGTTAATTCTACTGGCTGTCTGAGCCCATGCAAGTCTGAACGTTCTGTTCTGCTTTTCCTATTGTTGGGAGGATCCCTCTGACTCTTTGTGGGCCATATCTACAAAAGAGAATTGTGTCTCTTCTGGGTCAGATCATTTAGTACCAGTTCAATAAATACCAGGTTCATAGTTTTATTTTTCTTCTGCTATGATAGGCAAATGGGCTAGGAGTGGCTGTTCTGTCAGCCTGGGTCTTGGAGTTGAAATAAAAATAGGAGAGCTCCTAACTGTCCTTCGGAGAGCATGGGAGCCTTTGTTGTTTTACATAACTGAGATTTTAAGTATTTTGTTACCACAATACAACCCAGAGCAACACAATTATTTATTTTACAGTACCTCTCTTAGGTAATTTAAAATTTCTAAAATAAATTATAATTATTTATGTATTTATAAGTTTTTTTTTTCCTACTAGATTGGAAAGCTTTAATGATAGAATTTGTTTTTGAGGATGATTTAGAATAAGCATTTATTAGATATATTTTTCTTATGACTGCAAAAATAAACTAATATACAACTAGAAGAATGTTTTCTTCTATCTATATTTTTGATCTAGAATTATACGTTTTAAATGAGTACTTTGGATTAAATAATCCTATGTGTTCTCACTGAGGCTACTGTACATTTTGCTTCCTAAGGGATTCTTTGTACTGTAAAGGGCATGGGCAAATCATTATCGATATACCCATAAGTTTTTTGTACAACATTTCCGAGATGTGTTGGCTGGCACAGGATTGGCCTTGATTATACTTGGAATGAAAGCACCAATACAGATTTAGAAAGTGCTGACACAGTATCACTGGCTTATATATCTATAACCAGTCTGTTTCCAATTTTACAAGAAGGTCTATCTGGCAGTGTTAGCATTTTTCAAAAGTTGAAAGCAATAGGAAATAACCTTAGGTTTAATAGGCTTGTTTTGCTAACAATGAGATTTTTTTCTATGAAAATTATTGATTCATTTCAACATTCTACCATAGATAGTATTGTCAAAATTGTTTACTGTTTGAAAATAGAAACATCACTCAATAATTGACATTAAAGTAGAAGGGTTTGCTATGGATAATTCAAGTATCCAGAGAATTATCAAATCAATTGCTCCTTATTTGTGAAAGTATATTTTTTCCCTTTACATTATGTATATATTTTAAGCCGAACACTTTTTAACAAAATGACCTGATTACAATAAGACCTGACTTTATAGTAAACGCTATCACTTTTTTTTTTTTTTTTTCTTTCATACCAGGTTTAAAAGCTTTGGCTGTTGGAAATAGAAATCCAATTAAGCTAAACTCACATAAGTTGGGGTTTGGAGGAAGTCTTTATTCAAGTCTTACCATGGAATGATAACAGAACTTATGTGTTCTTCATGGGAAGAGCCTGACGCCAGAAAATAGTAAGTGAATGAAGCTTGTTCTCTGGCTTTCTTTTTGGCACCAAATGTACTTGTTTTTCACTGTCATTCTTCAGGCCTCCTCTTTTCTCCTGCTCTCTCAGAAGATGGCTTAATCTCCATTGTTCAGAATCACTTCTGTAAGCCTTTTCTATGTAGCCTCCAGTTAATGTAGTCACAACTTCTTGTCTACTATTTTTGTGTGTGTGTGGGTGTATCAGTTAGTTCTTGTCCTCAAGGCATTTTTCTTACAGTCTTTCCCTGTTCATCCAAGAGCCAAAAAGTTCTAGCTAGCAAAAGGGATATGGGGGAATAGACATCCTGATACATCAAAACACTTTTCCAGATGCTGTGGGTAGAGCAAATTGAGCTATTAAGGGATTGAACTGAATCATTTCACTTGTGGGGGTGTGTGCTTTTGTGTTTTAACTTGACTTATAGTTCACATAGTGGAAGGATTCATAATTGATTTTAAAGGAAGAAAATAGTTCCTACAAAATGGCTGTTAAAATTAAAAATAAGAGTTAACTAAAATGCTATGAATATCATCCAAGGAAAATAATATAATATGAAAAACCCATTACCATAAGTAAGGTATCATATAGACTATTCAATCTATATATTTATAAACAAATATTGGCTCAAAACATTGAATTAATTTACTTTACAACTGGGTAACACTAACAACTGGCACCATTATAAAATTATTTTTTAAATTCTCCTGAAAAACTTGGTTTTGTGTGTTTCTTTTTATGTTTACAATAGTAATTTTATTTTATGTACAAATAAATACCAATCTTCTCCAAATGAATTATTAAAAATATTTATTTAGCGCTCCCAGCAATATTTTATTGAATCTAAATGTGATAAAATTGGAATTAAATCCATTGATATACTGAGAGCTCATTTTATTTATAAAGAAATATGCATACATAAAGAAAATAAACAAATATATTTGTTTATAAATACATATGTTTGTTTCTGTATGTATTTTCTCTGAAGGGGATTTTATTGTTTTCTAGATATTGATCATTATAGCATGAGTAAGTTCTAAATGAACTGAATATCATGAAATTAATTATCCATAAATATTTCCTTAGAATTAGATCAGTCTCATACGTGATGCCAAAATTAGGATGCAACTCCTCCACTAGCTATCATTTATGGCAATGATATTTGGGACTCCAAACAGGTTCATATTTCTGAGAAACTAACACAAGAAACAGTAATAACAGTAATTCCTCTAATGTCACAAAGGCACTAGTGAGCATCTAAGATACATTTTTGTTTATGCCTTTTACCAGCTGTAATTTATCATGTTTTGCCAGAGCCAAAGTTAGTGGCTCCCTGACATAAGCACAGAAGGTCTGAAACAAAGCAAATATTTTTGAGACTTCAAAGAAAGAAACTTTACACTATGCAAAGTAGCTCAGGGCTATGTCCTGAACTGTATAATTAGTCAATGAATGTTTATTTTGATAGAATAATGACTGTATCAATTTACTAGAAAACTTGAAAGCAGTGCTCAGTGAGAAAGCTGTTGAATTCTATTGCAACATGTATTCTATTCTCCTTGATAATGATATCTGAATTAAAACCTCATGAGAAAGTCATTTATTTTTTTTAAGTCTAAGCTTCCTTTGAATTGCAAATTATTACTTTTCTCAACATAACTATGATGGCCACTTTCAATTTCTGCTGTGAAACAGCAGTTCCCAATGCCAAATTGACATTTAAGAGCATTGTGGGAACCTACCACAGGTCTTGCGGAAAACTA